>NW_017537212.1:1285191-1336118 GCF_001853355.1 Bactrocera latifrons | reverse complement strand
AAAAAGTTATCAAGCTCTTAAAAAATCACCCGATATTTCATTTGTAATTGGATCGTGAGCTAAGGTTACGATGAACCGATAGAATGAAATACAAAAAATGCACAATGGTTTTGCAGCAGCACCTGCATGGCTGTGTGTAATCTATTTGCACTACCTGCCAAATGGCAATAGAAGAGCTTACCAATTTTAGCTATATTAAAAAATTTCCAAGAGCAACGGGTGAATGGGAACGACAAGAGGTCAAGTGACGAGTTGCGGCGCTGCTGCACAGTGGGAGAAATCACAAAGTTGTGTGGATAAAAATGTATATAAAGGATGATCAATTTTAAAGAAAAAACACAGAAACTTAATGGGGCGTGTTTATTACCATTCGAAAGAACATTCTTTCTCAACCGTTGAGTCCAATTTTCGGTGACTCGTTGGAGCATTTCGACTGGTGACTGGCGAATGATACGCGTGACGTTTTGCTCCAACGCTTGAAGCGAAGCGGGCTTGTTCGCATATATTTTAGACTTTACATATCGCCACAGGTAAAAGACACTAAATCGTTGGATGAAATAGCAGCTCTTAAATCTCTTCAGATTGCTCTTCGTCTCAAATGCGGCAATTTTGCTTGTTCATATACCCATTGAGCCTAAAGTGGACATCAACGCTGAAAAAAAGACATACCATACGAGTTGTTGCGAACGGCGCCAAATCGACTCTTCACCCTCTCACTGCGTTCTGGACGTGCAATATTAGGTCGAAAGTTATCTGATAATGAACGCTGGGTTTGAAGATCGATGATGATGCTGCGAATAGTACGCTCAGAACGGTCGAATTGACCATAAGTTGAGCGAAGATCGCGAAACACATTCTTTACAGACCGGGAATTTTCGTAACTAAGTTAAAGGTTAATGCTTTATAACTTTCGTAAATGACGTTTGAGTTGTCAAAACTTATTTAACGCTCAGCGTTTCTTAAAAAGTTTAAAAAGTCTTTAAAAAGTTTGCTAAGCGATGTAATGTTAAGTCTCTAGAAGCTCGGTGTAATGGATGGCAGAACTCCCGAAATTGAAATAAAAAATTAACGAAATCTTCGAAAACATTTTAAATAAACATTGAAGCTAAGGGTATACGCAAAAGATAGGATAAGACACGAAATGCATTTTGCTATTTTGCACAATCTCGCATTTGGCCACTGTGCCACATCGCTGTATCATGTTCCAACTTGGCTAATCGCTGGCTAACTCGCTATCGGAGCCCCTGATTCCTTCAGTTTGATGAGTGGCTCAATTGTCTCCATACTCGCCAGCATGGTACACATTTGAACGGCAAAATAAAAGTCATAACAAGACTATCCGAATGTTTATTTATAACCACTTAATACAAAAGCGCAATGATTTATATTGGCGTTGTTGTTGGATGGGAAACCTGTTTGGCGCCGAAAAAGTAAATCCTATGGCGGATATTTCATGGCAGACTCTTTGGCTCGCTCCGCCACTATAATGTCAAACATTACCAACACTGTCATAATAATGAGTGCTGACTTGGGTGTATGAGTGTGAGTGCGTGTAGTTAGCTAAGAAAAAATAAAGATTCAAGTAAATGTAATAAATTTTAACGTCTTTTGCTGCGACATTCAGACGAACAACACGAGATTTTTGAACCGATTTTTTTGTATTTCAAAATACGAAAGTGTCAAAGGGCAAGTAGTGAAGCGCAGATAGCTGCTGCGGATGCTCATATGTATAAGTACGACTAAACTGAAAGTATATTATAATGTTCATGCCGAAATCAGACATACATAMATATGTATGTAGTACATACATGCCCATGTACTGTAGTTGGGCGTCGGATTTCATTCTTCCCCATCTGTTTCCCCGTGACTTGCCATTTTATTGCCATAACACGCTAGTAATTGAAGTTTAATAGCTTGCTATTCTTTCTTTCAGCACACATATGGTGCGCTACACACGCTTACATATTTATATTATGCATTTGTTCGCATTCGCTTTGCTTGCTGGCCAAGTTGGAAGAAAATATGAAGCATCTTCATTTTTCTTCAATTTTAATAAAGGATACAACCACATTTGTATGCGTATGTGTGCCTCTTTTGCATTAGGTCACGTCAAATTCATTCTTGAAGTGTCTGTACATATATGTATATATGTACATAGGATATGTATGTAGGAAGTTATGGCACTAGATAGTTGAGGGCTCCTCGAATGTGGGTTGAATTGAAATATTCATGTATCGCAACTCTGAAGAGTGCAGCTCGTGTGTTCCATGCCAAACGGTTATTGAAAATGTCATAAATAGCACAATGAAGTGGTAAAAGTATAAAAGCTAGAAAGGCAAAGGTGTATGCGAAAACAAAAAGAAAACGGCATAAAAGTAAGACATTCAATTGAAGCTGAAGTGCTGAAGAAAAAGCCAGTGAAGTGCTGCTGTGTGTCCGCTTGTATGCGAGCGCATAAGTACTTGAAGTTTCTCGAGTGCACACACATGTCTACGTAGTTATGTAGGAGTATTTATACATACATGCACATGTGTCAAATGCATTGGGCCCCATAAAAGCATAAAGCAATGCAACTACTGTACTGTTTTTCTAAAGTTAGCCGATTTACGAGGGTACCCGCTATGAAACTCTCTGTGTTCTATGCTATGTCTGACTAAAATACACTCATCTACATATGTATATACTATGTGACTTGCTGCACCGTGCTATTGTCTGATTGATTGAAATGTGAAGTGGAAGCTTCTTCAAGTTGGTGTGGACGCAAAAAATGGGAAAGTAGGTTAGATACCTGATAGCTTACTTATTTATTTATACTTTGCGCCTTAACCTCAGTTAAAGTGTTGCGAGATTTTTTAGTAATCTATTATCATAATTACCACGTTGAGGACGGCGCTAAGGTTTCAGCTGGCGGTGGGTTACGTTGGCTTTGATTTAGAACTATTTTTTGTTAAATCAAATTAAAATATTTGATATCAAAAGAAATTTTTAAATATATTTATTAGTATTTGCGAGTTTTCTTTTAAACAACAAAAAAAAGGGGTGGTTTATTTTCGCAAATTTGGCAGAATGTTGTTACTTTTTTAGTTCTCTTTTCAGCAAAACTTTTGTCTCGTTGAGCAGATAATGTTTTATAACATTCATGGCATCGTTTCCGTGACTTTTTTTTTGCCGTTCCAGGATATTTCTGAAGAAAATGTATAGTTCTTCTGGGTGTTTGCGGTTCTGTAGGCCAATCTATACTATTTTCCCTGAATTTAAAAACTGCGCCGTCCTCAACGTGTTAAACAAATTAAAATTATATATCACTACATTTTCCATACATGTATGTATGTTTTAATTTTAATTGAATATACAATTGGTTAACAACAACAAGTTAATCGAGTAGTTCACACTAATGCGCTCGATTGCTTGCATACTTTTCTAACACCATCAATAGTACTTTACCCGCTTCAAAAAGTTGCTTACAGTGATGTCACGTTGCGACCTTCACATCACAACACGTCGAGGCGCGAGTGTCATCTAATCATTGGCCAGGCACGGTGCCTGCCTTTCTTTTATAGAGCCAGCTAACAGCCAGCTTACAGTGATGTTACCTTGCGACTTTTACATCACAACACATCGAGGCGCGAGTGTCACCTCGTAGAAATAAGTTCAAACAATACCTTCTATAAATCAAAGTGATGGGACTAGCATAATCAAATAAAAGTGGCAAAGCACTAAGAACTTTTATACAGTGCACTTGTGCCATTGAAAGGTTGCGTGCTATACTGTTAAATATTTAGAGATATTAAACCCTTTGTGAAACATTCATGTTCTGGCTTTAGTATTTTCATGGAAAATTCTGAAGGTCGTAGCTGTTAAAATCTAAGTGTTCGAAACCAGCATCAGAGAAATAATCTTTCACTTCATGTTGTCCGCAATTAATATCTCTTTACTTCATTAATGTTGTAATTATTGCCAAGAGTGTATTATTTTGTTGCAAAACTTCTAAAATTTGTGGGCATTAAACCTATGTACACATACACACATAATATGTACGTATGTTTATATGTATATATACTTTTTAATTGCAGGTAATACATACATATATTTATTTACAATACACACTACCAGGTCACAAGTGTTTTTCAGTTCAATTATTCTACAATCAAAGCCTAAATAACTATTTTTAGAAATAGGCACACAAATTCGAGCACCGCAAAAGTACAACAGAGTACACACACAAACATAATGCCATAGTCCAATGCTACTTGACGGAGATTTGAGCGTTTGGAGACACTTCAGCATCGCCTAACTTTGCTTGATTTTTCAATAATATCAATTATTTGCTAATCACTTGAAATTAAAAAAATTAATTTGCTCACATCGAGCGCGCTTTATGTTCGTATGCCTGTATGTATGTACATAGGTCTATGTCGGACATGGCATTGCTTCACTATCTGAAGCTTTCATGATATTGTTGTAATCTTCCACTTGTGGGTTTTATAAATAGCCCGCTTGGCTGAAATTCTTTCCGCATGAAAATGCTTGTTTGCTTTTATTGCTGCCGTGTGCATGTAGTAGTGCATACATACATACATACTCAAGTATGTGCTTATTTGATTTGGAATATTTACTCTGCCATATTTTCTTGATTTGTTGGCTTCCATCGTATAAACAAAAACAAAAAAAAAAAAAAAAAAATGAGAAAACGTGAAATCAAAGATGTTTTCATTTTAATATTATAAATCATTTGAGATTTGAGTGGATTTTCATTGTGTAGTTTTTAAATGAGGTCAGCCGGTTGTTCAAGGCCAATATCATATCTTTACGTTCGTCGTTTGTGCATTGAGTTCTTTTTAATCGCTTTAATAGTGGTAACAGCATAATACATATGCATGTGAGCGATTTAGCTATGGGCGATATAAATCTGATTTGTCCATAAAAACTTTGAAAATAAAATGTCGACGATAAAAGATTTAGATGAAATACCTAAGTAAATGCTTTCATTTATCGAATGTGCAGATTGATGAGCTTGAAGCATGTGTTAATATGTGTTCATAACGAGCATGTATCCAAAATCGTGTTTTTCTTTTTTAAATCAGACACTGAATATTTTTAGCAGTACTATTCATTAAACCGAATATTCACCAAAGCTGGCTATTTCTAACGTCCTACATTAACAAATTTGTATTTGCTTTTAGGAATGATAAATAGATTTGCTGAAAGCCAACTTGCAACACGATTTGACTAATTCATATTATCAATTAATTTTGTGGCTCAAAACGACATCAAAAAGTTCCTCGTAAAGAGCTGAAGTGATGAACAAGAGTATATAATGAATATTCCCACACAAAATTATGGCTATGTGCGAATAGCTGTATCTGACTTTGACTAAAAGAGATAGAGGTATGCATATATCTCGCCGCTCTTTTATATAATAGTGCCGAATTTGGACATTTTGTAGCTGATGGTGATTGACAATTACCAATTAATGAATCACCACAATGACTGAAAATGAATATCACGTACACACGTTATAAATTATTGCCATTTTAGAGACAAAAGTATAGGCAAATTACGTCGGAAAATAAAAAAAAATAGGAAGAAGATACTATGTAAAGCAAGTTAGAAATTAAAAGTTCTTATCACCACAAAAAGTACGAAGGATAAAAAATGAGGTTTCTTAAAGTTTCTGATGTCGAGGTCATGTACCCGCTAAACATCTCTTCATCATTACCAGGTTTAAAGCCATGAACTCAATAGTATTTTGTGCTTTGAACGCTTGCGAACACTTCCTTTTTCTTGTAGTTGTTGTAAATCAAAAAATAAAATGTATAAAACCTGTTTGGGTTTGCGCACTTATTTACTTGTTTGATTGTGGGGCTTAAAAATATTAGAATTTGCTAAATATTATTTATTATTTTGATGCTTGTAAGTACTGTTCGCTATTAAAATTGATAATGAAATTAAATTAAATCAACCAACAACAACACAATTGGTATCAATCATGTACTTGAATTGCCCCTTTCTGCTTTCTTCGTTTTCCTCGCTCCCCTGTTTCTATATTTTACGCTCGTGCGTACGTGTGTAAGCAAAATGCGATTAATTGGTTTTTAGTTCATTTATTTTTAACCCTCTCTTCTACAGCAAACGCTGATATGCATGTGTGTATAGGTATTTTGCTTGGTGCTTAGTAGACGCTAAATTGCATAATTAATTACGTGAAAATTCACTCCTTTCGTCTAAGTCATATCGATAGTCATGCTTTTGAAACTGGAGAATTTTCTATTTAATGAGTGAACGCATTCCTGAGTACTTCGTGCAGTTCAAGCATCGCCAGAGGGATGCCCCTCGAATATAAATACTTTGTATGGAAATATATAATATATGCGGTATTTTACCGTAAGAAATTTATTTATATATAATATTATCGAGTTGTGCACTTTGATTCAGTTTTTCGCTTTGAAATCTTCAAAGGTCCTAAGTGTGAGTTGATTCCCGGTTGATTAGACGATTGCATGCATTGTTAGTTTTAATGCGCCGCTCTATAGTTTTACAGTTTCATGTTGTTATAAACAGCAAACACAGGGTTTGAAGCATATGCTTTGTCCATTGAGAGTCAGCGTCTTGCGCTCTTCGGCAAATCAGCTACTCCAGTTGTTTCACTGAAACTAACATCATCTGAGCCATGCGATGCTTTTTGAAATTTGCTCACAAAAAACTAAATCCGGTGCCGTTTGAGGAATATGGTAAGTTTGCGAAGAGTTGATTTAGTTGCTTTGCTCGGCAGGCGTACTTATTAACTTTTTTAATTTGCTACATTTCTTAAGAGTTAATAACTTTCCATCATGCATCTTAGCAAGTTTGTGTTTTTGCCTTTCCATCCGTTTCTTCTGACATTCAATTTCTAAGTTTTGGTTGGCAGCTGCACCAATTGAGTGAATGCTGCTTATGGAAGACAAATTTTTCTAAAGATGTCTCAACAAATCTCAGTTTCCAACTTTTGGTTGATAATTTGTGGATTTTCTCCTTCATTCGCTTTCCTTTTCACTATTGACTTTTCATTTGTAACTTCGATTGTTCAAATTTTCTAATTGACTAATCAATATCGAAATTTCATAGTTGGCAAATCCAATTATCCTTCGTCCTTCGATGGCCATTCGTGTTGGTGAAAGCGAAATAATAGCAAAATATATATTAATAAGGAGAAAGTTTGCCGTGCTGTAGAAAAGAAAAGTTATTTCAAATGAATCGAAATATATATATATTTTTTTGTTTTATATAAAGTATAACGAAAATTTTTTAGTCTTAATTGTAACGGAAAAGTCTAAGGGCCTACAGTTTTCAATTTCTCTCTTATTTACAGATAAATATTCATCGCTCGCTACTTGAAAAAATATCTCTTTTCATAGGTTTTGTAGGAAATTGAATGTTCTACTACTGGTCCTTTACAATTCATTTACATTTCGTATTTACATTTTCGTATACCTAACCCCTTAAACGATATTAACGCTTGAAATTTGATTCTTTTATGGCATATTTTTCTGTTTCTTATGAATTTTTCAACTCAATAAAAAAATCATTTTAAATTGCAACTCTTAAGCAAAAAAATTATTTATTTTTTACGCACCCTAATACTTAAACATACATATGTATATATACTTAATTCGCAAAAAATATCAAAATTATTGTGTTATTATATGCATAACTTGTGATTTGTAACTGCCTGAAGCTTCGGGATACAACGCTGGGTGAAACTATTTATGGGAAATTCAATCGAGTGGATGCACGTGTAGTTCAAGCCGTTATATGAATATAACATGACATGTTTTTTTCCCCTTTGATTACAGGCAATTCGAATATTTTTAAACACCGTACTTCCCCCATAACCCGCAGTCAACTGATGAAAACCCGTTAATTACACAGTAATTAAGTTGTCGTGCTGCATAATACATTTGAAAACTATTTGTTGTTTAGTGTGTTTAGAAAAAAATAATTACTTCCATGAAAACTTTGACTTTATTGCAGCTACATTTACATAATCAATATTACTTAAAATCTGAACGGTGTTTTCTGAGGCGTAATACTAATAATTATCAAAAATGAGCTTCTCATGTATTCATTGTTTGTTTGAAAACTATTACAACAAACATGCGTAAAAATCTGTGTTTTGGATAAAATTAAACATTTAACATTAGTACATTTCAGTCATCTCGCTTTGCGTTCTCTGAAACTCAAATACTACAATTTTTGTATGCCAATGTGTGTTCCAGCGTTTTGAAATTCTCCAGTATCTTCGTTTTGAACTCCTAAAACACGAATTAATTTCTCTCAAATTCAATCCTGTGGTTTCCGAAACCATAAAGGCATTTACTATGTACATACATACATATATATGTATAACTTTATTTCACCTGTGTGTAATTATAATAACGATTTAATTTGCAAAACAATATTTTTCTGTGACTAATCCCGCAAAAGTAATGAGCGGCCTGTCCGAAATCTAATAAAAGCTTGTTCAACTGTTGACCACTAAATACGAGTATAATCTCAAGGTATTATAGTTAATATCAAAACTTAATTGAACGCTGTTACTCACTTGGGGAGATACTATAATAGGCACACACATTCATTCGTCTTCACATATCCTTGTTGGTGGGGGTTGGATTGCAATGTTCATAAGCTAAACGAAATGAAAACGAGAGCCAAACCTGATCTCATATGAATTGAAGGCGATTATTGTTTGCTAAAAATTAGAAACATTTTCTGCTTAACTGTTCTTCTCCATAAAGGGACACTCTACCACTAACTAAAATATGTACCAAAAATGCTAAGCTCATCTCTTCGTAATGCTTCCATATGGCTGGGCTCGACTGTGTGTGTGACGACAAAAGAATGTGAAAATTTACGTATGGAAAAACAGCAACAGGCTCAGAAAGGTATGTGACTAAGTGCTAAGCCAAAAAATTAGATAAATGGAGAATGTGACTGTACTTTTTCCGCTCTAACAACAATCTTATCACCAGCCTAGTAATTGAGCAAATCGCAAAGAAATCACGTAAACGCGAGCGAAAAAGTGATTCATAAACAAACAAGAAAATTTAAGCAAGTAGGCATAATAAAAATTAAAAAACAGAATTTACATACATATACATAAATAAGTAAATAAGCAAAAATGACACCCGCCTAAGTTGCTTGATTTCTTTGCAACGTGCATTCATTCCATAAATAACCGACCTTTCCGAAAGTCCGAAGGGAACATGCAAGATTCAAATACAAATAATGTTAATTACTTCGAACAAACGATAATGTTATTTTAAAGATGTGTACAACACAAATCAGAGGAAGAGGAAGAACTCCACTCCGTTGGAAGGACCAGGTTCAGAAGGGCCTGGCTTCGCTTGGAATATCCAATTAGCGCCACGTAACGAAAAAAAAGAACGACTGGCGCGCTGTTAATTCAGCTATAATCGCGTAAGCGGTGTCTACGCTAGTAAAGAAGAAGTACACAAATCGAACTAAATCAGTTCATAACTTTTCGGACCTAGGCTAGTTAGCCTCGAGCGCACAAGTACTCAAGGCTGTATCTCCGAAACTATTATTCCGAGCAACGTGAAAATATTCTGGAGGTGTTGTAGACAAAAATAATTTTTTTTTGTATTTTCAAAACCACCTAGCCCCTTAAGAAAACATAACAATTCACCAAAGTAGTGGTGTTAAATTCAAAATTTGTAGACGTTCTATTAGATTCATGAGACGGAAGTCAAAGTCTCTCGTTATTTGTCAACTTGTTTCAACTCGCTCATTTTTCCGCTACGTTAAGAAAGTTAAAATGACAGAGCCTATGAAAACACAGTTATCTTGCTAGATTGGTACGTACGTAAGCATGTACACATATATGTGCATATTTCCACTTCAAGTCTACGTCTCACATACAGCTAATTTGAGGCAAAACATTGGCTTCATGCTCCTACCAGTAATAGAACATTATATTTAACAATCTAATTTAAAACTGTTTTCACGCTTTGATACTTCGTTTCATTCACACTGCACGACTCTTGCTCACTCACGAGCTGATTTAAGCTCCCATGTAAGTATGTATGCCTGCAGTTGTGTGGCCTCAATGTTCCTTGCGGAAGTAAAATTATGTAAGTTAAGGAGATTCTGCTGCCTTTGTCACATGCTGACAAGCATATGATTACACCATGGTCTCTTCCTTCTTCGCCCAGCGCTGATTGTTCTACATTCATAAGCGGTTACCTAAGCACTAACGCATAGCCAGCGCGGAACTAAAAACCTTTGGTGAAATAAGATATAATTAATTTAACTCTCAACATGCTCGAGCTGCACGGGCAGATAGTATATACATTGTATAGATGGTATACATGTATATGGCGTGTACTTTTCACCCACAAAAGCCCACATTTATATTATCACTGAAGCTGTATAAAAAATAAATTAAGTATCCATAAAGCCTAGGCACGTTGCATAAGCAACACGAAAGCAAAAAAGAAGAAAAATAAATTGGTTGTAGTTTCAGACGGGTTGCGGGTGGACGCTTGATCGAAAGCTCACTGGCTTCACGTTGGCTAGTTCGTTGGTTGCCACATGGTCACATGGCGCTGTCTGAATTTTGATTGTTCCTCTTTAGTCTACGCATCGGCGGCTGATGGGTGGTTCTTTGGAAATGGGGTCCCACTAGCAGACGCTGGCATCGGCAGTTAATGCCGGCGGAATAAAGACAGCGCTTTTTTGTTGGTTAGTTTTGCAGTTTCTTCAGCTTTGTTTCGCTTAAGCGTTGCGCATACACTCACACATCCATTCTTATGTGTTTGGGCGTTCTTTTCTAAGGGATGATACTCTCGTTGTAGATGAGAAAATCTCATTTAATGAAGAACACTTTACAAAAGTTGCACTAAATTTAGGTACTAAAATAACGGACAATTGTGGACATCGGGCTTTGTTCTGCATATATTGTCTTTACCGACGGTCGCTATGGAAATTTGTTAAACGGCTTTACTATAGTCTGCGAAATTGTCAAAAATACTTTTCTGGGGTATCTTTAACAGTGTGCTTAAAGTGAATGGTTCCATAGATGATGAGCAGCAAGCTCCGATATTATACACGCCAAGTAAACTAAACTTAATTTAAAGGGAATTCGGCTTTGCTTTAGCTCTTTGATAAAAGGAATTCATTTCAAATTACTTTGCAATTCTTTAGTGAATAATTTAAATAATTTGAAGTGGCCATTATAAGTGCGACACTATTCTCTTTGTACTCGACTGAGTATAGCGAAGCTCCAGGGGTTTATTAAGAAATCGTTGAAAACTAACTTTAATAAGGACTTTGAGTTTAGAAATTACCTATAAACCATAAGCAGCCTGCGGTCCAAAAACAAGGACATCGTAAGGGTTATTTGTATCATGTAATTTCTTATGTAATCTACCACACCCGACGTTGGCTTTGTGCTTGATGATGAAAAAAAAAACCTCTATGATTTAACAAAAGTTAGATCAGAAGAAGCATCCGAAACTGAAATTATTTCTATTGGATTTTAATTTGACTTAATCGCCTGTTGACCTTTGCGTCCTCCTTTCATTATCCGTTATGTAACCGACGAAGTTCGCGAAGAGGCGTAGAAACGGTATTTGATTTTAATTGCAATGAGTTGATATCTGCGCTCTTAGCTCTTTGATCACTCTTTATTTTGAATGTATTCTGCTTTATGGCAAATATGTATGGAATAAGTATGTCAACGATTTTAAAAATCCAAGTGGGGAAACCAAGTTTTTAAGCGTTTACAAAAATTTCGAAAACAGTGGAATACAAAATTAATAATAGGAAAACGTTTAACTTGAAAGTGGTTGATAACCAAGTGACAGCTGTCAAACTGTGTTTAAGAAAGTTCATATTTACTTAAAAACTGTTTCGTAATGTATGTGTGTACATATATAATGTTTTTAGCGAACGTTTTCACAGCCAACCCTCCGTTTTTCCGAAGTTTTTTGCGGTGAAAATCCGTTCTAAGAACATGTGTGCGCTTCTACTTAGTTGTCACATATTTAATTGTTCTTCTTGAAAACACGTAGCGACCATCTCCACTCAATCATCTCATTTCGCCTCTAATTTTATTGCACTTTACTCTTTCAGTTGATTCTGTGAAGTTCGCTTTGTACTTACTATTTGCCGCTGATTCCCTGCTAACAATGTACCTTAATTGTTTCCGTAATTGGACGGCCTGCCTGAAACATGTCTCAGCACAAAAGTAGGTAGCTTTTCATACAGACACACTATGTGTGCACATTCATATTCATATATTTATATTTGTTCCTTTGTGAGTATGAGTGTACCTTTAATTTATTGGAGCAAAGCTATTGCTGGTCGGGCAGTGCCGCCGTAGACTAACTAAACTTTTTCTGCTTCATTGCGAGTATGTTATTTTGTTCGAAACGTTCAGGCTGAGCACTAACCAGAACTTGACTACTAACACATGCTGTTATTGTTGTCCGTTTGGGTCATCTGATAACTGCTGCCATCACATTCCGTCTGTCACATGGCATGCATGTATAAATATGTAAATATGTATATGTTTGGAAAGTACTTTTGCTTACATTCCTTTACCGTTATGTGAACTTTTATGCTGATCTAGCTGTTTGCTTGCCTGTGTGACACGTCGAAACGTTTTGCGTGTAAGCAGCACTAGACACGCACGCACGTGGTAAAACCTCACCTGTCAAATGTCTAACGTCCGTCGGTTGCAGGCATACTTATTTGTGGTTTGTATGTAAATATGGCTGTTTGTACAGTTGTGAAAAACATGTTAGCACTATTTACATTTTTTTCGTTATTTGATAAAGTATGAGCCTCCTATTTATGTTATTTTCCAAGAATTATTATAGATCTAATAAACGAAGTTTTCTACCCTATCGGGAAGTCGGCTACAAATCCTTAGAACTCTCCAATGGATATGGTAGGTTTGGTATCTAGCTGAACTGTAAGCAAAGCTGGTTTCGGTGTGAACCATTGCGGGAAGTTATGAGTGAAACACCCTTATAGGCAGATGATGAGTAAAAAATTACATTATTATTGCAAAGTATGAACTTTTAAAACTTGAGCAAATGGGAAAGCCCGAGTTTTCTGAGAAAATAATGTATACATATATTACAATTCGAGTTATGGTATCTCATCATGTACTGCAGTATAGCTCGGTCGACAATGGAGGCAGCTTTCCACGCTGCATTTATTTTAAGCGACATTGTTTTGGACACACGTCTCGTGTGTTTGCAAATACTTTCGTCTCTGTGTGTTTGCTTTTTGTGTGCAAAGTGTTCTTTCCTGCGACTCGGTCCCAACCGCAACGAAGGTTTACATAGAGCCATGCTCCATCGGTTGATGATGTTCGCCCTTTTTCTTATGGTCGCCAGTAGGGGCTGTTAGCGATGAGATAACCCCCGTTGCTGACTTTTTTGTAAAGCTACTTTATGCTGAAAGGTCGACAAATGTTTATGTAAAACAGTACAGCATTCCTCCTATTTTCGTCAAGTTGCACTTAAAAGCCTCGAGAAGTAGCCACCGTTTTGCGCGTGAATGCATGGCTAATTTGCATGGTTAATTGAAAAAAGTATTTTACTTTCACGCCGTACTTCCGCTTTACTGTTCCTTGTAGCTGAAGCCTCAAGTATTTCACTTCAATGTCGGAAGCCGTGTTTATCCTTCAGGTACAACCACATTGAGTGACAAGCTCCTTTGGACTCAATGCCAAAAAGTCGTCTTTTATTTCTTCTTCACAGTGGCTTCTATTATTGCTATGTTTATCTCTCAGGACGGCTTAGCTGCCAGATATTTACACAAACGCTCACGGCGATTCCAACTCGCTTCTTTAATATCTGCGGCACTTATTTTGTCGTATGTATCATTCGGTCTCGGAATGTGGTGCATTCGCCAGTCCTTTTCTAAAAGGGTTCCCTAAATGAATGAATGTGGGTGGGTGTGTGGAAATGGGTACATGAGCGTTTCGTTTCTCTTGTCCGTTTGATTAATGATGCTTATGTCCCGAGCTGTGTTTTCTAGTTTCCTTGCGGATTTTCGCACTTGCCCTTTTCTTCACACCACATAATCGTAGATACCGGAGGTTGTTTAACATAACATCGTCGTTATGTGTTGCCACTTTCGGCTCTGCTGCCAAGTTTGAATATTCTCATCTCTATTTAATTTATAACTGTAAAATTTTCACACACCTTATTGATAAGGCGGTGGGTTGTAGGGTTTTGCCTTTTAATGTAGCTTGCTTAATGAGAGTGAACTTTAGTGTCATTTCATAAAAAGCCAGATGTAACAATGCGATTGGGTCCAAAAATTAACTATTGAAGCAGATATAGAGGGAGCTCTCAAACATATGTCATCTCTGTGACTTGTAAACCCACAACTGTATTTAAAGACAAATTGGTGTGAACTACAGTTTTTTGCACATATCAATAAATTGGTTGGTTTACGCTTCAGCCCAACCCATGTCAATAATTTTGGAGTCCTGGCGGTAATTATACAGAATTGACCAAATTTCCAAATACAATTTTTGTGACGCCTGCGACTACAACATCGTTTCACTTTACGAAAGCAACGAAAAGTGGTCCCATCCTAATGAAGAAGCGGACATGCATGAAGAGTGCTTAACAACACACTCCAACGTGCTCGCATGCTTGGTTCGTGCGTGTGAAATTGTGAATTGCTGCGGCTCCTTCGTCTACTCGTCCAGTTGACCGGTTGAGGATGGAAAGTGCCTGCGTGTTGTTGAGTTTTGGGTTTTCAAGAATGTCAACACGTTTTAATTAAGCTCGGAGATTAATTAGCAGTGTAAACAGACATCGCACCGCATATCTCATTCACCACGTCGTGTTTTCTTGCCATCAAAATGGTGCTGGCGCTTTTCTCGACAAGAGCCGAAGCTTCTGCAAGGCACCCCTTTTGACAGCTTCATATTTCAAGTGACAGTTTGTGCGGTTTTGCTATTGAATTTTGTTTCATAATTTTTCTAAAGTAAATAAATAAATTTAAATGAGAGTAAATTAATTCGCTTTATAATTTTATTGCAAAAAAATGTTTGTGAAAATTCAATTGATCTAAGCATGTTTGAGAAGTTTGTGTACATATTCATATATAAACCCACTTATATGTAAAAAGAGGCTAAATGGACTTAAACTAGTGTGGAATATTAGAGTTATTTTGACAAACATATTCAACTTAGACTCAATTTTGAGATTTTTCTAAAATATGTCTTTTAATATAAGGCTTCAACTTCCTACATAGAAATGGTAAAGGCTTATACCTGATTCACTTAAGAATGCGAAATTTCTTTGAACTCGATTTAGGCTACTTGAATTTCTTGCTTATGAGTTATAATATATGCTCATTAACATTAATTGATTTTTTTCTTTCAACTTTCAGGTGCGTAACTAAATGCTTCTCTCAGCGATCACTGCTTGTTGATTGGATTATACAATATTTTTCAGTAACTCTAGTACAAATATAAAGATAAACAAAGTGAGTTAATTTATTTATTTTGAAAATGCATMAGGTAGTGGTATGATTATAAAACAGGATTATAAAAACAGGAAATTTAATACCCAAGTGCTTGTATAGGTGTAATCAAATTAAGTTAGTTTATTAAATTGATTGTCAAAGTTTTTTTTATTATATTATTTCAATAAAAATATCGTAAAACAATTTGACCGAAAACAATGATTGCCTTGCTTCATTCAAAGAAATGCTGAATGAAGCAAATTGCACTGAAAAAATCAATGATTCGATATATTGTACTAGGCTTATTATTACAAATTGAAAATGAAAAAATAATAGAAATAAAGTGAACATATTGTCTTCGTTGAATGTTATGAGGCTGTCGGAATCAGCTGTTTTAACCTGATATTACGTTGAATGATCTGTATTCCAGCTCAATGTCTGTGCGATTGTTTTGCTGTTAAGAACTTCTCTTTTGAAGTAGTGCAATAGAAAAAGTTCCCGAACAGTGTACATATATTAAGTTTGCCACAATATTTGTAACACTGAGAAGGACATATCTAAGTGATCAACGTTAAGAACCGAGCCAATTTAGTCATGTCCGGCTGTCTGTCTGTACATATGTGATCTAGTCCTTTAGTTTTTAAGATTTCGATCTAAAAGTTTGCACACGTTTGTTTCTTTGCAAGAAGCTGTTCATATGTCGGAACCACCCATAACGGATCATTATAGCATATAGCTGCCATACAAACTGAACTATAGAAATAAAGTATTGTATGGAAATCCTATTATTTGACGAGATATCTCCGTGAAATTCAGCACGGATCATAGTAAAGCAATAGTATCCGAAAAAATTGTTCAGATCAGATAACGATATCATATATAATATATATAACTCCCGTACAAACTGGATAATCGGAATAAAGCTGTTGTATCTTCTTTGTTTGTGTGAAGGGTAGCTTCGAAGGTTAGATAGTGTGTGTTAGCCTCGATGCTATAGAAGTCAAAGTTTTTTTTTGTTTTTTTTTTGTTTTTTTGGTTCTCCATTTATGTTTAAAACATAAAAAGTAGATGAAATGTTCTTTTGTTAAATTTTATAAAGACTATTTTCGTCATTAGAAGACAAAAAGAAATTTGTTATTAAATTATCGTAATTTTACGCAAACATAAAGCGAATTAATCAAAATAGAATTAATGCATAAATTTGAAGAGTATATTTGTATGTGTATACCAATGCAAGCAGGTACTCACTATTTATTGCTGAATAAACGGTAAGTTACATGACAGTGCGCGGCTCTTCCAAGCAAATACATATATATATATATAGATAGTATGCACATATGAATGTACATACATATATACTGTTGCAAACGTTGGGAAATGAACATTCGCACTTTAATGGTGGTCGACCATGTGAGAACGGCTTATAAATTAATTACAGCAGTAACAGAGAGTAATTCTGTGATTTTTATCACTTTATTTACGTACATTTACGTGCATTTGTAAATAAGCATATACCGTATTTTTATCGTGTGTATATATTGAGCTCCAAATTAAGCAGTATGTCACGCGAAGAAATATTAAAAATAAAAATAAAATAAAACAACAGCACAAAAAATTTAAAAATATTCTGACTGATAAGATTAGCGCGCACAGCAGCAACTGTAGATAACCAGCTCAATTTAGAAATTTTGTATTCCCCTTACCAGAGCTTGTTTTTTCGAATTATCTATTGAAATTTAGCAGTACAGACTAGAATTTCCACTTTCTCACTCATCCATTGCATTTAGTAGTACTATTGCACCGCGTACGACATTAATTATTGGCCATGTTATGTGGGCGGCTGACTAGCGCTGCAGCTGCGTACTATCCCAACCGTTAAATATGGTGCATGCTTACAAACATGTCTACATAAGCCTCCTCCTGCCGCGCTGGAAGCGAACGAAAACGCGCTGACGAGGCGAATAGATTAGTTGATGATGTAGTGCACTTCAATGTCATAAAGTGCGCTGTTGCTGTTGTTGCTGTTAATTAAAACACTGTTATGCCCAACGACAAGTTGACAATAAATACAGTCGATGAATAACGGCTGATAAGAGCGTAGTGCCAAGTGCGCGGCGTTGACAAAAGTCTACCGAATGCCTCCCGCTGGCGTTAATAATTGTTAACGCGTATAAGCATTTACCTACATAACATACATATGTATGTATGGATATATATAGCTACATGCCTGCTTTTATTTTTTTATATTTATTTTTGCATGTTTCTGGCGGCACGATTTTACATTTCAATTAAATTTGCTGCTGTCAGCGGCAGAAAACAAAAACACTTACTGCTACTGTTTGTGCTATGTTCCGAATTTGTTGTTGTTCTAATTTTATTTTTTGTTTTCGTTTAACGGTTGATGCTGATCACAGCTTTGCACGCGACTAAACGCTGAAATTAATTAAAATTTCGCCAAGGTCCTCTTTAAATTAGTTACTACCTTTGTTGTTATTGCTATTTTCTCTTGCTTTGTTCTTATTATGCAAGTCTGCCATTCCATCCAGTTATTCAATTTAAGGCAGGTGTTCGCGTCCACAGAAATGCGTAGCTGGTTACTTCGGTGATTGTTTTTGTAATTTATTTTATTTTTGTTTTTGCTTTCGACCAGGCTTCTACATATTATTAAAATTTTTGAATCCATTATGATTTCATACGAATCCCGATGCTATTGGGGCTTTTAGTGTTGATAGCCTGACGTACCACCTCCGTTATTATTTATTCCATATTTCGCTTTTTTTAATATATCGATTGAAACCCGTTTAACGCATGCAAAAAAATTTTGGTAAAATCAGCCCAGAGCGGTAATTATTTCGAGAGCTTGAGGAAGACACTTGCGGGCGTGCAGCTAAAAATTAAGAATTAAAGCCATGTTACTTTGGTACCGAGTGGGTTTCGACGCCCGGAAGATAGTCGGAACTCATTAGAGCGGATAGATTTTTTTTTCTTTAAAAGCGCATACGCAATAAATGTTCTACGGACCATTCCGAACAACTTTGCCTAACTGAGCAAAAACAGTTTTATAATCCCTAAAATGATCCGTAGAACATTTCCCGCATACGCCATTTTCACTTTTTTTGGATCGCTGTAAAGAAACCCACTTTATTGCTTATATTTACTTATGTATATACAATTGCTAGTCGACATTGAGCTTTGAACACGAGCCAAATCGAATGCTAGGAAGCTCTGAACTTTAATCTACGTTTTTATATTAATCGCCAGTGAAATGTGGATCATTGCCAATATATGTACATATGTATGTATTATATATTTGGAATATATTTCAATTAATTCATCCTTGCCATAATTTGATTGGGAGAGCTTTTACTGTAATATCCAGCTCACTTGAATGATACTACGTGGTTCACAATGTTGTTGTTGCTCAGCGCATCATTAATGCTAATGAGATTAATGTGTATATACACTTTTTCTGATTTCTTTTTCATGCTTTGTTATAATTTTCATTATTTCCGTTCAGCGCTGCCGCAACTTTCTTCCCTACAAGTAATTTGTATCACATCCTTAGCGGCTATAAACGCTATTTAATTGAATTT
Organism: Bactrocera latifrons; assembly: GCF_001853355.1. Classification (NCBI taxonomy): domain Eukaryota; kingdom Metazoa; phylum Arthropoda; class Insecta; order Diptera; family Tephritidae; genus Bactrocera; species Bactrocera latifrons. The sequence continues at coordinate 1,317,027 of NW_017537212.1, read as the reverse complement.
ATATATGTATATATTTGTATGTATATATCTACAGTAATTTTTCCATGGAAGAGAAATAAAAAAGTTGAATGTAGTAATTCCAATACGAATGCAAAAATATAACTTTAATTGCTTAACTTTCTAGTTCTGTAGAACAATATACTTAGTGAATAATCTAGCTTAAAGAAGGTTATGAATATTATTATTGACTTTCTAAGGAATGAAGTTATGGTATTAACTGCCGTTATGGCACATATTTTGGTTCTAGGAAAACTAATGTCAATTTTATAGAATTGAGCAAACACTATGGGCAATTGGGAGAGATTGGTTTGTGTGCACCGAGGGTTCAAATCTGGATCTGGGCAAAATTCTGCTACCCCAAGAGATTTGAAGTAGCCTAACGACTTCTAGCTGGTTTATACTTCACAAGAACATTCAAACAAATATTCCAAAGACTGATTACATGGTATGTTAGGTAGTGCCATTGACCTTCTACCCTAAACAAGCAGTTACAATGTCATAAACTCCTTTCGCTTTAGTTTTTAAAGACTTGTGCCAATTTTCGATGATTTATTAAAACAGCAATTATAATTGCCAACGATGGAGTGCTTCACATTAATTACTGTTATACAAACACAATTGATATTGTTTCCACTTTGTATACAAAGTCTTTTTGTTCAGTAGTTATTTAATGAAATCGATTCTACTTTCTAAATTGCTACAGACGAGCGGTTTAGTCCGTAAACGGGTTTCTCACTCTAAGGAGAGTTCTTTAATAAAGTGAATTTGCATAATAGCTTCTTTAAGCTGCTAACTTATTAATTTTTGTGTTATTTGTTGTTGCTAAGCTCCTACCCTCATTTTCTTAATTTCATACATAAATTTGCCGTTCCACCTTTCACTGATTTAGCATCAACTGTTTTTGTGTGTTTTTTACTTTACTTTTATTTAAATATACACATATTGATAAATTGCCAGCCATTCTTCACTGTGCACACTGATCTTCTGCCCTGTGCCCTTGTTATTCTTACTGCCTTTTTGTTTTAATTAATTTTCCGTTTCCTTTCAGTCGTTTTCTTGTGCTTTTGCCTTCCATAAACTCATTATGCCGCCAGCGCTCTCTACTAGAAGTGCTTAGTTACTACGTACACTCAACGGTCCTTTTTCTCTTTATATTTTCTTTTCTTGCGTCTTCTTCAAATCAAAACGTTTCCATTTGCTATTTAATTAGCATTTTATGCTTCATCGTTTAATTTTTATGTCACTTCCTTTTGCGTTTCCGGAGTCTGAGAGCCAGCAACGAGACACACAAGTGTATCCTTTAGTAAACTTAACCGCCCTCTCGTTTGGCTGACTTTCTGCTCATCCGCTCGAGGCCCCTTCGTCGCTTATCGCTCGTCTCATTAAGTTTTGGTATGAAGTCAGGTCGCAACGTAATGGCGGACGTGTGCAATTTTCCAGCGTAATAACCAGAGCTGTTGACGCATTTCCGCATCCGCAGAGACCGCCACCGCCACCGCAACTGTCGACACACCGCTGTTGACAACAATTCATATTTTTTATTACCCTCATTATTGATTGCAGTGCATTCCGCATTAAGCTTCGAGTTGTCAGTGCGGGTGTGTGTTTGTGCGTGGTTTCGCTAGCCACGGTTATATAATATATTAAATGTGTTTGCTTATCATATATGTATTTATTATCCGTTTATCATATTTATGGCTTCGTTAAGCCTACGCGGATATAAAGATGCGGCCGGAAGTACCCTCTTAGCTGCTTTGATCTCTATACACACTCGTGTGTATGTTTATGTGTCGCTGTCGGCGCTTTTGTGGTTAATCGCGGTTATACGAAGGTCCTAAATTATGGCAAAACTGATATAAAAGGCGAATTGCGCCAGCTCGATAAGCACTTCGTTAATTTTCCAGTGGATGAGGGAAAAATAAAAAGCCATAGCTGGCGATATGCTTCGAAAACAGAAAAATTTGGTCTTCGCAATTTTGAGTTATGTCCGCGAAAGACTTGGGGTTCTTATTTAAAACACCATGCTTCTTTATTATTTGAAGATGAAAATATAATTTTTAAACTATCCAATATAGGGGATAATTTTAGTATTCACCGCAAAGAAGTGAACTGTCTACTAACCACACTAAGGACTATCGAAACATAACGAATACGAACACTACAGCGATGGTAGTGCTTTCATTATCGCCTGTCAAGCTTTGTCACATAATGCAATATCTGCCCCCTTCATCTAACTTTCTGAACTTGATCACATTGAAGAGGTCTCCCTCAATTTAACGCCAGTCAAGTGAACTATCTGCATAATTACAGCTCCTCAAGTGCAATTTAGCTTAAATAGAGTGATAAAGCTGCATGTAACTATCAAAATTTGAAACTAATGGTGCTCAACCAAAGCTCTTCAAATACGCACGTATGTGTTTTTATGTATAAATCCTTTCAAATGTGACAACGAGCAACAACAAAGCAAACACTATGTTGACTAAAAACATCTCAAACTTGCGCATCACTTTTTCACAACTGTAGCCGAGATAAGAATTATTTGCTTGCCACACACACATATATTCAAGGCACGTACCACCCACCGCCCATTCAGTGCTTGTCAGTCAGAAATCACGTAGCTCCTAACATCTAATCGTTCGTTTTGCGTTTTTAATCTTTCACCACTTGGACACACAGCTGCTTGGAAGATCGAGAGATATCCGGACACCCGCCGGCTTTAGCTCTCCACCCGCTTTTGTTAAGGCACGCCTGGTATCCCTCGCCGCTTTGCTGTGACCCCCCACTTTATGAGATTCCGTCAAAGTGTCAGCCAAGTAAGTAACAAAAAAATATACTCCAACCGCCAAGTAACTTACCGCTTCAGTAGCTGGAATGTTGCAGGGACACAAATGCCAAGCAGAAGAGTAATAAACTTTGTCAAGCTGTTATTATTGCCAGTGTTGTTGTGGTTGTTGTTGTGGTTTTTGTTGTTGTTGTTGTTGTTGTTGATGATGGTGATGGTGACGGGCAACAGACAATAATGCCAGCCACTATGTCAATATTCGCTCACACTCAAAAATAGCGGACTGCAGTGAGTGGCTCTTCACAATTTACTGGTTTGACGACAATATTGCATTCGTTATGTCTGGGTGGTTTGTTCCTTACTTCATATGTTGTTGCTCTTTTTGCTGTTACTGCAAGCGATAATCGCGCTACTTGAAAGCACCGCCCGTTGTTGCTATTGTTGTAGGAACGTATTATTTTATTAGTGTTGTTTGAAGCGCAAATTGTCTCGCTGCCTTTATCACGTGCGCACACGAAAGTAGCTGTTTATGTGTAGGTGCAAAAACGCATACCTACTAATGGGTGTGTGTGTGGGCGCTGTACTTGAAAAAACACTAACATCCTTTAGTTCCTTGCAATTTTTACACCACATACACTTGACTCTGGTCCCCTGCCTTATCTCCTCTTGCTTCCTACATGCATACATATGTATGCATGCTCATACAAGTACAGACGGATGTGCATGCATTTGTATGTGTGTATGCGATGATATCTCGCCGCGCACCCAACTTTTCGCACTGATTGCTGCGATAAAAATGAAAACTTTTGTAATGTTCTTGCTTATTGTCATGACGTTGTTTAGTTATGGCTTTTTTGTTGGTGTTGTTGCTCAATATATGTCTGCATTGTCATTGGCACTTGGACTATAATGCTGTCATTGTCGTTATTACCACTGGCGGTATAGTCTCGCCAGCATTGCTCTCGTTTACGACTGTTCTCTGCTCGGTGTGATCTTGATTGATTCCATCGTTGATGGCTCTGTTGTTGACGCTGGCTTGGCACCCCTCTGTTATGGAGAATATGTTTACAATACGAGCGAATCATTGGTTCTCTATTTTTAAAATGCTAGTAAATAACCAGAGAGGTCTAAGGAACCATGGAAAACCACTATTGTGTGAAGAAACAAATTGAGAACCTCTTTCAAATGTATCGTATTCGGTTGGTTATCATATCTTCGGAAAATTGTCCACTTTTGTTTCGGATTCTTGCAAAATTTGCGGTCAAAATCGAAGTTTGGATTATACCCAATCTGGCGGTCAATTCTAGAGAGTAAACATTGGAGATGACAATATTTAACACTGGACTAGGAAATAGTCTTTTATTACGTTACAGACCGCGAATTTCGAATTGTTTCGTATCAAACCCGTCTCTCTTTACTCTACCTCTCTGCTTACGTCCCTCTTATTGGGCTCTTATTACTGCATAACCGTACTACGACTACAGTTACTGCCTCCGCGCTTAGTTTATGTCAATAGTATAGTTTTTATGCATTTTTTAATGTTCTCTCAAGCACACGGACGGGCGGTGTTCTCCACCCACACTCGTCATCTGCTGGCGGCACTGGCGAAGAAACTAGTGGGTTTCGTGAAGTGTGGCTGCTTTGATGTGCAGACGCTCGACAGTTTGAAGTAGCTTGGAATGTCTGATGCCTGACATGTCTGAGTGGTCTGTATGATGTGAAGTTATGGAGAAAGGAGATGCACTTCGTCTGTGTTTACTTTCAAATGACAAGTTAAGCAGGCTGTAACTTAGGCGAAGTATTATTAAGCAATATCAACAAAACTTAATGCGCTATCTAATGTTATATGCGATTTATAGTTTAATTAACATAACACACATTTTATTCTGGTAGCACAAAAGTAAACTTAATAGATTCAAGTCAAGAAAAAGCAGAAATTACTTTACTTACAGGCTAAGTATTTTAGTAACTATTGACGAAGAAATTAACAAAATAAATGTCTGCTGCTTACCAAAGTTGCGTTGATATAAATAATAATATTTGTTTTCAGTAACATACATATATCAAAGAAGGTATTTAGAAAACACAGACGTCACGTATTAGATGTTTCTAGATTTGTTGGCCTTAGAGAAATAGTTGAAACATTAAAATTGAGAACCTAACTGGTAACTCTTGCAGAATAGGTATGCCTGAAGATTGGACCGTGTTACAAATTATATTGCGATTTACGTTGAATTGATCTCTATGGAGGCTCAGAATGAGTATGTAATATAACAAGACCCGGATATAGGGCCAATGGCTCACATTGCTCTGCCTGCGTAAATAGTATAAACATATGTATGTACTTATATACCAGACATATTCGTGCATTTTCTACAAGCGGGCAAACAAAAAGAAGGTGGCAACCTTCGAATGATCAGCCTAATGTACTGCACAACATTAATATGAGTTAACCCATTTACACACACACATACAATCCATTTACCATACGTGCACCAAATAGAGTCTGGGCATGTGTATGTAAATTTGTGCAATGATCACTGCATGCACCCAATCAGCTAGTAAACTCACCTGTCTAATGCACGTGCTGATGGATAGTGGGTACTTACGGTATCTGGTACTAGGGTCGCATTCGACGTGTGTGTGCGTGTGTGAGTGCTTTGTTGCATTTGATGGTGTGGTGCTTGTGGGCTCTGCGGGGCCAAGAGAAGTGGTGAGCGCAGAGAGTGCGCTCAATCTGACCACAAGAAAATCAATTTACCACTTTTGCAGCATTAATGTTGCATATTTAATTAGAAGTTGAGAAGCGTGCTAGGAGCGCATCTAGTTGCTCGCATGTACGATATGTAGTTGTTGTATTTACATATGATGAAACTGATGTGGTTTCCAAATGACGGAGTCTTGTATAAAGCGGTACAAATCAATTTGGGCAGAGAAAGTAAGGCGAAGGAAGGGGTTGCCACAAAATCTTAGATGCCGCATGCTCGTATATGCTCATGTGTATATATACTTATATATGCATGTACATTTATAAGGGCATGTGCGGGGTGAGCGTAAATTAAGGTGTTGGGGCTGACATGTGTTGTATTGACATCGCTGAAGGCAGCTCCCTTTTCCAATCAAACCAAACCCGACCACAACAAAGCAAACTAAATAATTGAGCAGCTCGATGATTTTCATCAAACACATCCTGGCTTAACGGCGACTGCAGCAAACTGATGTTCCACATTTGCTGATTACATTGCTAATAAACGACTAAACGAAACTGCCCGCTGCTGGCAGGTGGGGTCCCATCCGCAACTGCAACCGAAATCTGAAACCGCCGACGTAAACACAAACTGAAATTCCTGGTTTGCTGCCATTACCTAGGTTTTCGAAGGTCGAAACCAAAGTAATTGCAGCAACTTGTGGCATACATAACTACACTGCAGAAAGGTCATCGGTTTTACATTGTTGGTATTGTTGTAGTGCTAAAAACAATTTGTAAAAGCGCCGCTATTTTTTGATATATCCAATAGTTTTGTTGCTTTCATTCCGAATATAGGAATTAACTTTGTTAGAATTTTAGAACCTTCTGTGAAATAGAATTTCAGCATTTACGTTCATAGTTTGTACTTGATAACCTAATAGGCAATTCTCTCTGGCTCGTAACCTGATTCAGCTTTCTTGCCGGCCTAGACATAAGTTCATGAGCTCCTCATCATCAAAGCATCAAACGAACGAGAAAATTTTCGTATATTTGGTCTTAAGTTCGGCATGCATATTGTCATACACATAAGTATAAAAGTATGTATTTAGATAACTTTTCTAATTTATTTTATTGTTGTCTACTTTAACATTTAATTTTCCTTTCTTTCTAGGTAAGTTTGCCTTTTGAAACATAATAAATCGCCTAACTTGAAGGTAAAGAGGTGAAGTCAAAAATGGAGCACCCACTGTACTTGACAGTGCGGTAAACATCGCCTTATTTGTACGGTAAATATTTGTTTAATTTTTTTTCCATGCAAAATATATGCACTGAAACAATTTGGCAGGCAAACAAGTGAATTATTAAAAGCAAAGCGAACACAATAATAAATAAATCGTTTATTCGCAATTTTCATTTCATTCTCCTATGCAAATTTTGATTGTTTTTTGTTTTTTTACTATAAATGGAAACGATAAAAAAGAATTTCTATTGTTATGTCGGCCCAAAAATACACTGAGAAGAAGATATTAAAAAATCATTTGTTTTTGCTAAAAATAACTAAAAGTGATGTTAGGTAAACGTTAGTATGGGTTTATAAAATTAAAATGATGCTAAATTGCTTTAAAATTGACTAACATCAAGGGACTCTGGAGTTATTATGTTGTTCCTACAACGTTGTTTCCGGCAGCTAGAGAAGATTTTTTAACAATTATAAATCTATGTATTTCTACATCTGCGCACTGAGTCGCTGTAGAGATGCTAATGCGCAGTCGCTGATGTGTGTGGTAACAAGTATTTATAAACATAAAAGCGCATAAAGTAGTTGTCTCCTTTACGGTCTTTGAACGCAATACCATTAATTTTGCTAATGAAGTATGCCGCACATAAGCTAATATAAGTTTTCCTATGAAGCTTTACATTTTACTTAAATTAATGTACCACAGTGGACCTTGAGTATTCTAATAATTCATATTACATTATTAAAGTCGACGAAGCTTGCAGCAAAAGCCAGCGCTGATATTAGCTCAAAATTTCAAAATCACAAAGCCGTTTTGGAATTTTCGTTCCACTTTTTATGCAGGTTTTATAAATGTGTACTCAATACATATATGGATGTATATACTTTCACATTTTTAAGAGCTGAATGTTAGATGATATTTAATATATTATTATAAATATTAAATTATTTCTTACACTGTAGTTCTAAGGAAGTATCTCTCTTTTTTTCAAGTTTGGATTATACTAAATAACTCCATATTTCATTTATGGGAAATTAGGAACTTTTCCTCATAAGGGGCTATACCAGTGTGATGCTTGAAAAATTAGGCGATTTTCGTGAATTTTTTTAAGAGAAAGTACGTGATTGAATATTTCGAACTTCTTTGAACGTAATAAAGTATATTTTCAGATATATTTCGAAATTAAAAAAAAAAGATTTTTTAACAAAAATGTTGAAAAATAACGGAGTTATGGGTTTAAACAAAAAAATTCAAAAAGCTTAATAAACTTAAAGATGTTTCCTATTCAATGATCCTAAGATCTATGAAAAATATCAAAAATTAACAAAATGGCGTAATTTAAAAAAAAATCTTTTTTTAGGAAAAAATTGTCGTTTTTTTAATGCCAAATTGACAATTTTCAACCAATCAAAAAGATCGTATGTCATTGTATGGTAAATGTATTCAAAAATACTCGGTTTTAATTTAAGCAATTTTGAAAAATTTTGGTTCGAGAAAAACGCGTTATGTTTGCACCTCCGAGCGATTGCTGTTTAGAACGCTGCCATAACTAAGATACGACCTTCCCGATTTCACAGGATATTTTTGGAAATATAAGCTTTTGAGAAAGCAAATTAAAAAATTTTTTTTTAAGTATCACACTGGTATAGCCCCTTAAAGTCCATTAACAGGTATTTTTTCTGATTCAGTCATTTTAGAGGCGCTCTACGATTAATTGCGCTTGCCTGGCAATATTCGCCTTTCACACGTGTATACTTATGCATACGAAAACATAGCGAAAACATTCGACATTCAACTCGTTTTGTAAATTGGACCAATGTTTACCTAAAATTGATAGGATACAAGTGGAGCTCACACACAAAACAACGCGCCAGCACATTCATACAAACTTTTATAAGTACGCAGCACATTTTTGAGTGCATACATACATACATATACATGTACATGTAAATACGGCAAAAACGCTCTTGTTGATACTCACTCTCCGCGCTACTGTATCGAATTTGTTGGAGCCGATTGATCGTCTAGGCTCACTTGTTTTCGCTATTCTTGTTGTTTAGTTTTTGCCTATGCATTCATATATGTATGTACATATGTATATGTTTTTAGTTTTTGTTGTTCATGCTTTGTTTTTGTATTGTCATTAGCGCTAAATGTCAGCATCGTTATCATACACACATTCACACCAACAATTGTTTTGTGTTGTTGCACTTGTTGTTGGTACTATCAACGGCGCACATGCTTAGGTATGCAATTTGATTTGAATTATTCATGACTCCACCATTCCGACGGCGATGCAATGCGAAAAAATAATAAAAGTTAAGCAAAAACAAAGTGACACAAAGTGTCGAGAATAAAACCGGAGCGAAAGGGCGAAATGATGAGAGTGAGGAGGGCGTGCCGGCTGCACAAGCTTCTCATTATTGCTGCTACTGGTGCTGATCTGCGCCACAGCATTGCAGTAGAAGCATAACTAAGTAGCACGGCAATGCATGAACGGCGCTCACTGACACTGTAGATCGTCCGGTGCTCAGTTGATTTGCAAGATTTGATATTATCTTGTAATGTTTCGCTCACCCAACCTTATTCTTATTAATATTAGTTGTTGTCGTTCTTAGTTGTGCTAACACAATATTGCTACATTTAACCAATCATTTGTTGTTGTTGTAATTATCATTATGATATTGTTTCTTAATCTCTCCATGTTGTATTCATATTGTTGTTGTCGCTTTAATTATATGATTTATCCTTATCTGCGCCAATTTACTTGACACCCCACCACCGCTGCGAACGGTAGCACAATTCGCATGAGGAATTCGTTATTCATGGGGAAGGAGACAAAGAGCAGCGTGTGCGTCTCGCCGCATAAAGTATTGTAATAAAATTAATTGCCTGTCAGTAATATCATTTGAAGGTTAGTTGAGCGCACAAACCATATTGTATATTACTTTTCCGTGTAAATTCTCTACAACATACATATTCGCAAAAAATGGCTCAGTCGGTATGACAATAATGTTTTACAGCTATTATTCTGTTTGTTCCTATTTATTCAACTTTTTATATTTATGTCAATTCGTGCATTTTTTCCACATACATATGTAATTTCACATGTATATTTTTCATATTCATTGATATTTCTTTTGATTTCATGAATTTCCTATATAACTGTAGACTACTGCTGAGTTAAGCTTTAGTTACATGATCTGAAATGTTCATACGTACGTACTTTTTTCAAGCAAATTCAACTAAATTCAAGGGATGCAAAGCTTTTACTTTTTTTATTTTCCGGGAACACTTTCGGATATACATACATATGTATCTAGGTGAAAGCTTATTACTGAATGTATGATTTTCAAGCCATAATTGATTTTTTGTCTTAAAGAGCACTAAAGGCTCACCCAGAAAACACGAAAATCCTTTTACGTTGCTCATCAATGCAAAGTGTTCGGTCTTGTATGGAATCAGCCGCCAGAAATACTCCCACTGTCTACATAAAAGTGAAACTTTTTCCAAAGGTTTTTAAAATCTCCCATTCCCGTTTCCCACTCCGCCACCCTCCGATGGTAAAAAAGTTTAATTAATTATATTAAATTAAAAAAGTTGATAAATGAAAACAGGAATTTTTTGAATTTATTTAACTACATCAAGAACTGATTTTAGTAAAATTAATTGACTTTTGCAGCTTCATACTGAGAAATTAACTCTGTTCGTCAGAATTTTTCGCTTTCCCTAAATGTTGTACTTAGCTTTGCATGTTGTTTGTTTTGTTGTTGCACAGGCCTGGTATTTTAATGCTGATACACGTTCGAGCATACAATGAAAGCAGCAACAAGTCAACAAACTGTGTTGTTGTTGTTGCAGCAGGTCATTTGCCCTAAAAATTCATTGAACTGCGTAACTGATGCGCGTGTGCCCCCTCAACTCACATGTACCCACCCCATCATCCTCCAGCGTGTTGCGAGCGGTGGAGACCTCGATGGGGTTTTCCCCAATTCCCATGCAATCGCCGTATGTATGTATATATGTATGTACGTTCGTCAGCGCGATTCATTAATGTCACAACACAAGTTGCAACAACAACAACAATAATAATAACGATACTTGTAAGAGACCTCAAACGCCGCAGCTGCGCAGCTGTTGCCGACAGCATCTGCTGACTGCCTACTGGCGTCTGAAGCCGAAACGTCACAGCTGATGATGGAGATGAAGGCGCTGCGAATAAATGAAGGGGGGAGCATCATAGTCATCCGCTCAAGTAACAAGCAATGGATTGAGTAACAATAACAACAAATACTCGTAGTAAGGAGTAGCAGCAGTGCTCGGAGTACACAGATACATGCACACTCACAACATACATACATATGTACAGCTATACCAGCTTCTGCGTGCGTTCATTGAACATGTTGCTGACGACAGCTTCCGAATGAAATTGTTTGTTGTTGTTGGTTTAGGCATAGTACTGTGCAATTGTTTGAAATTGCATTTTTAAACGGCACCTCAGATGTCGGTAAGCGGCTGGGAGATTGGCTGCCGCCGCCAACTGCGATTGCCGCAGCAAGATCATGTATGCTGCAAGTGTAAATGTGCAAGCATACACTGGTGCACTACATGTGGATGAGCAAGGCTTTTAATTGGGTAGCTGGAAGTGTTGTCGCTGTTTCAAAATACCAAGCAACTGAGGTATGCTTGGGCACAGTTGTATCGTATTTTGCTCCTTATATACCTACTTATGTATACATCTATATTTCCTTTCGAAGTAGAATATACTAAACTAGGATATAAGAGGATTAGGAGTTCACCGATGGAACAGATAATTATTTTCGGCTTGTACCACTTAAAAAAAATTAAAGATCGTTGAAACTTAGACGTTATTAGAACTTCATTAATAAATACGGAAAAAATAGTGTTCACTTTAGTTATTAAGCATTGTGAAGACTGCCGCATATACTGCCATTGTCTTCATTTTGTGGACAAGTTTCGAGGGTACACGGTTTCTAATGCGGAATATTTTACACTAAACACTTATCTAGAAATAAAAATGTCTTAAAACTATAGTCCCCACAACAAGCCATCCATATATATATGTCCATCACTTCTATTGGCTCATTTATTACTTGACAATACATCCTAATTGGCCTTAGACACAATTAAATACCAGAGTTCAGAGTTTTCTGTCTGTTAATGTTCGTTGTGGGAGCTGTAATGCATTCCATTACAGTTCCTTTTACAAAATTTAAGACCCATTTTTATTTAAAGGAATAAAGTGCGGTCACATGCATTATCACTCCCTCCAGATGATTGATATCCGAATTTTCAGGCTTCAGAACAATTTCAGCATTTCAGCTTGTTTGAGAAATATGTGCACTAAGCGACTAAAATAGTGTGCCCATCTGTCTTAGAATATTAATTCGACTTTTCTCTAAAGAACACTAAATATTAACTTTTACTTTGCAAATATCTGTCCTTCCTGAATATCACGAAATATTCTTTTATTCTCCTGAATAGCGGATAATTATATATTGTTCCATTTTTAGACACATAACACATAAATTATGCAGCAATATCTATTTTTTATATTTTTTATGTCCTTTTATATTTGCTTCGAAAATAATTATACACCGTGTGTCCACACTTATGTCTAGCACTGTATGCAGACAATATATCATTAACCGCAGTGCATGTGCTCGTAGACTTCAATAGCGCCCCCGGGACATTCAACAATCAATTGCGCTCACTTTCGGTTACAAATACTTTGCCGTTAGGGAGCAAGTGATCGAAAAAGTAGATACAACAACAATAAAGCTTAATAGAAATCTATTTAAAATTTGCACGCTACAAACAACTGTGGCAGCATGCGATGCACGTCGTTAAATGCGGTCCCCACGACTCCCCATCGGCACGTGCTATCTTCCACGGTCCACATATCCTCAACACCTCATAGAGTTTCCATTAGATTTCACCAGTATCCGCCCGAGCGTATGCCATATGCCACAGTCGGATGCGCATGCATTTCCAGCGAGGAGAGGAAAATGCACAAGCTTCAACATTGAAGCGCTGAAAAATCGAATTGGAAAAAGGCAACAAATGCGTTGACATCAGGATTGTGACAGCGGCGCGGGGATGGTGGCGGCAGCGCTGTACGCGCGATTAAGTCATTTCGATAATTCATTCATGCGTCGCGAGGCGCGAGCGCTTTGGTGCGCCTGCGCCCAACGCTGTATGGGAAAAACAGTGAGTCTGTCTAGAGAACAGTCACACACGCACACGTTCAAACGTAGTGCGGCGACGCTGTCGACATAAAAATACTATAGAGCGTTGGCAAGGTGTGAAAAATGCATGAATAGCAACAACAACGACACAAAGCAACGAAGTGACTATTTCAGACCGCCAATTAGTCCGCCAAGCAGTCAGTCAATTCGGCCGACAAGGAAGACACTTGAGGAAAAATGAAATCCGCACGACTGAATGCGTTGCCAACGAGGCGAATCGGAGGCAAAGGCAAACAAGTAAAACAAAAATCGCTAAAACGGTATGAATAGCGGCGCGTACAATGAAAAAATGTTAGGTTATTCAGAGCGCGCGGCACCAGTCTTTCCACGCTCTTGGCTCTCCAGCACCCGCGCCCTCATCGAAAACTATTCTTGCAACTGAAACAGCCAAGCGCACCCATTTTCAGAAGTTTTTATCACCAGCTTTTGTTATTGTTTTTGTCGTTTTCTATACTTTTGTTTTCCTCGCACATATTGACCTATTGTTGTTGCTTTATAGCGCGCATCAGCGCTTTACTGTCGATTAGTGTGGCGTTAGAATTCATGGCGCTCCCCGACGTGTGCGCTTGCTGGCGACTATGTGCAAGTGTTTATGCGTGTGTTATGTGGCATATGCAAACGGAATTCTGTGCATCGTCGTGACGCGGCGCTCGCCAAATATGTCAGCTTCTGTGTACGTGTGAGTGGGTCCGACTCAGTGCACTGTGTTTTCCTGCTGCTGCATATTTTTCCGAACACGAGTATTTTCGTGTGTGCAGCTCCCCTCGTGTTGCTTCAAAAGTTAGAATGATTATTTTGTTATTGTTTTTGCTACTAAACCTTTTGTTTTAGTTAGTCTGCAGTCAGTGACAGTAAATAAAGCAACATTTGCGCGCTCTAAATCACAGCGTTTAATCGCTAAGTGGATTTAGTGCAACAAATATTTTGGAATTTTCATTGTTACTGAGCGCGGGCTCTGCAGCTTTCATTTGCAAATGTCATCAGAAATTTGCGCAAAAACGCCGATTTTAAAAAGCGGTGAGAAAATCAATACTCTTAATTGCAGAGTTGAATTTTAATGGTTGTGAAGGCCAGATTTTGCTGCAAATAAAGCGACCGATTTGCCTAACGGAAACCTTTTCGTTTGTTCCGACCGCTTAACTAACGGCGAGAGAACAAACATAAGTGAAATTTCTCTAAACGTGTTTCAGGGTTGAAGGAATCGGGTCCAAGCCGAGGACAAGGCTAAAGCAAATACCACTTTTCTGTCATACGTCTCTCGATTATTTAAACAGTATTAACCATAGTATTTGATGAAATATAGCTTGAGTTTAAGTTGGATTTCAAAGCTAAATTGTTAGATAGATCAAGTTCACCAATTCTGCAAATTTCTAACAGTTTATTCCATTTATATTACATTGTATTCTTATCTAATATTTCTTACCCTTGCATTCCCTACTTTCTCCTACCATATCTCTCGTTTTCTTTTCGATTTATTCATAAGTTTTACTGCAATTATTGCATGAAAACACATATATCAGCGTCACTGTTTAAATTAGAGAAGCTTGCAAATTTTTATCGAATCCTCTTTGTACATTGTTTTCAGCCATTTTTGCTCTCAGTTTTCAGGTAAATTAGTTTATCTCTTTATACAAATGGAAAATACATTCAAATGTTATGTATGAGTGTCTGATTCAAGGACTTTTTTGCGCTGACTTTACCATATTTGTTTTTTGCCACAGCAGCACATGTTTTATATAGAAAGCAAACAATATCAAACACACGACACTTTGGTTTTGAAATATTTTCAATTCCGCCTGATTTTTGCTAGCAAGGCATTTAACTACTTTCGGATTTGTAGTTTCCTTTTCAGCCCCATTATTTTATTTTTATTTGCACTGCTGTGTTGATCCTGAATGACATGTGATGTTCGACCCTTGGGGGCCCACTGGCCACATTTGCCGCACTGTTGTGGTAATCTCAGCAGCAGACCCTTGCTAACCTGCAATTCTGGTATTTGACCCGGCAGAAACCACACATGAAAAAATTTTCTGGGGATCTGCGGGTTCCTTTAAACAAACGTACATACGTGATTGACATTCCACTCGACTTTCCCCGGGCACTCCCCTGGTTATTTGGCTGTTTTCACCGTTGATTTGCGGTTTCAAGAATTTGCAATTCGCATTTTATTTTTCTGAAAAATAAAAGAATCACAAAGTAATTTTAAAGTTTACTATTATTCTTTCTTGAGTTGTATGAAATTTTTACACACACACGCAAGAGCAAATTTGTCTCTATTTTCCATTGTGTATGTATTCTTATATGGTTTGTATATAAAATGTAAAAGATTTTTTTTGGATAATTTCAGGAGCTTTGTAGCTATATTTTCTATAAAATATATTCCATTTTTTTAAATTTTTATTTCAGTGTCGCGGCGTGAAAGATCTACCCACAAAGGCCGTTTTATGCCTTTTGTTTGTTTATTAGGTGTCATCACTACAAAGTCACCACAAATAGCGCTGTAAATGGCAATGCCCCCAGTGTTGCCACTCTGACCGAATTAACATGTGAACAATCTTAGGTTCTCGCCCTGTATATATTCGTACATGTTTAGATTCACTTTTGGGCTCTACACTCAAAGGCATCTCGATATGTTTTTTGTTCACGGTTAATTTTGGTCAGTGGCAACACTGCCATTTTATTGCCGCCGCTTGTCGCAGTTCAGTCTCGCATTCTCCCCCATTGCCCAAGCAGCCCACGCATTTTTATGTGTTCGCTTTATGTTATTTTCTTGTTGTTGTGGTCATGCGACTGTCACTGACAAACAATTGAAATATTTCAATTCAGAAGTGCGCCCCCTTTCTCCACTGGCGGCTCATTGTTTCGGAATTTTTCACACTCATTGACTTTTCGGGCGCATAATAGAATTGTTTTATGGCGTTTCTCGCAGGCCTTGACGTTGAGGTTGTTTTTGGTGGAAAAATGTAAATTGGCATTTCGTCAAATGATCCGACGTGACAGCATACATGGTTTTCGACTGTGTGTGGGTCAAGGTTTTCGATTTTCATTAAATACATATGTATTTCAGATTCTTATGTTTTGAGTATATTGAAAATTGGGTCCCAAGATTTTTTGAAATTTCGAAAATCGCAATTTAAAAAAAATTACTTTAAGTGTCGGTAAATTCAAACCTCTCCCAGTTTTGAAAATGCATTGGAATTTGGGAGATTTAAAATATGTTTACTGTGCGCACTACTTAACAAATACTTCCCCTCCTCTTAATTTGCTCAAAATGTAATAGGTTTCGCTCCAACACCCAGAGCAAAAGTTGCTAAGTACATCTTACCGACCGCAAGTGTGCGGTATTTAAATTACCAATTACTGTCAGCAATTTCGTTGCAAAATCATTTTTGATTACCATTCCCCTACATTGACAATCTGCACAATCTGTTACATATATGTGTCTATATATAGATACACACACATACATACATATACTCGCATAAGCAAACAGTTTGTTATTGCAATGCTAGAAGAAGTCAAATTTGCTGCACTTTTACGTTCCATCGACGATGCCGAAGTAATTATCAGCTGCATCAAGCATTTTCAACTGCACACAAGCAGCTGTGCCCTGAGTCCTTCGCTTGCCATTACTTGACGCTGTTGCATCAGTGGCATCTACTGCCCTTCTTCCACCGTTCAGCGGAGTTGGGAACTCTTTGGCACTGTGAAATATTTCACATTTCAGAGCGAGTGGTGAGTGGCGATTGCTTTTAATTTTTAATTACAAAACTTTGCGCATTTATTTGGTGGTTGGCGCAGTCCTTGGCGAAGCTCGAGTCCTGACGCGAATAACTTCGTTGCTCAGTATTCACATAGTTTTAGTGTGGAAGCATAAATTCAAGGGAAATCACCATTTCATGTTTGCTCTCAAATGAGACCATTTTTCTCACTTTTGCCTTTTCCAATTGCTCTGCGCACTCTCAGCGTTCTTCATTGGCTTTTACTAGCCAACAAATTTTTACTACATATTTTTTCACTTCATACACAGCGCATACAAAATTTCTCCCGGAAACTGGCATTTTTTTTGTGCCCATCAAAGTGTCATTAGTATTGTTGTTGCTTAGACAAAGTTTCGGAAGTCAACAGTCAGGGCGGCAAGTCGTCAAGTCAATTTAAGTTGAGTCAGCGGCAGCTGGTGACGCTTAAGATATCGTTATTTAATTCTGCTGTGTTGCGTTGTGTGATTATAACGGTTTGTCATGCCCTTTACTTAAAATAATTTTTTTTTTCAACAGTTTCGTGCGCATTCGGTTTGTTTTACGACACAAATGTAATGGAGCATAAAATCGCTGAAGTCATTGCTGTTGGTTGGTCATTTGTGACTTTCTGGCCCACATTCCGGCAGGAATTTTGTAGAGCGCTTCATTCCTCAATTTTTAAGCTTCTCATAGATTCTTTCATAAATTCAATCGTGAAAAGTTTTCTATTTCTACAGAATACTTCCTGAGGATCGAAGCCTTATATTCGAAACAGCCTTATGGTTGCATCAGAAAAAGAAGAAGTTATATCTATCTGAAATTTATTTATAGCTGAGTGTATTCTGATTTAGCTCGCGATTATACTATTTTGTTATATCCTGCTTTTACTTACTGCACCGAATCTTTTCAGTTATCCTTGTCTCTATTGCTAATTTTGCTTATATTTTTGACAGTCATCGTTTATTTTACCAACCGCTTATGCTTAATCAACTTTGTCCGCCAATCAATCCCATCAACCCTAATTTTACATTCAGCGCATACTTATTTGTCCTGGTCTTCATCTTCGCTTCTTGTCTGTTTGCTCAGTTTGGTCAACAGTTTTGCAGTCGCTTTACATTGTGACTTCTTGATTGTCGTCTCCTCGTTTTCACATTACAGCAATTTTCGCCTTAAAGCGTATGTATATTACTTTCGGCAGACAAGCAGGTGCCAGCACATTTTTTCGCCGCTCTGTATGCATATGAGAAGCGAAGTAGCGTAAAGAAAGCTTTTTAGCAAGCAAAAGGCAGATTATTCAAGCCTAGGTATGGTCTATACGTAGTATATAAGTATGTAGTTTTTGTGGTTCGGGTATGTTGCTTTATCCAATTTGAAGCAAACAATAATGACAAATTGTAAAAACATATAAATTCTAGTAGCAGTCTTGAACTTCACCCAGATTTCTCCCTATTTAATAACAAACTACTACAAACTTTTTATTTGTTATCATTACTTTGAAGTCTTCATTTAAAATTTCAGCTGCCTTCATCTACTAAAAATATATAGAAAGTATAAACAAAACGAAGCGACGTTGCCCGCCCTATCAGACAATCAGTGCTCGTGACCTCTCAACCCTAATCTCAAATCCATTACACACAGCGTTCTTCTCATTATAGATTCCAACTAAAAACCTTATTGCTTTGTTCAATTTTACTGGGAACTGTGATAATTGTATTTAGCCACCAATCAATTATTTTAATTAGCAGCGCCAATAATGATCACAATCACAAATTGCAGTCGCTTATGGCTGTGGCGTCGTTATTTACACTCAGCTGCCTATAGGGTGGGTCTTGCCCATATTGTCGACTTGTTTTGCTTGAATGCTTGATTAGGTCAGGGTGTACTTTTCACTTGAAGCGAAGAGTGTACAAGGTCCATACATCGGGTTCTTTTGAATTCACGCTCAATTAACCGCCGTCTAAAAAATGAAGCGGAATTTAATGAAATATTTTGAGTAGTAAATTCCACCAAGCAGTGGTGGGACGACAGAGGACGAGTTGTTACAAAACTTCTCTTATTGATATGAAAAACAATAATTATTGAGAGGTAGAAGGGGAACTCAGAAAATCAGTCCTAGAAACGATTCCTTACAAAATATAAATAAATTTTTGAAAATTTTAAGTAAAATATGAATTTGATCTTCGCTCAATAGTTGAAAGGTCGTATCTTTTTAAAACGCTTAATTGTACTCTAATAGTAATACTAACTTAATACTTGCCTTGACTTCGGCAGCGTCGCATACTATTAGTGGCATGCTAGTAGCGTGATTAAGTTTCTCTAATTGTAGTTATTATTGTTATTGTAGGTATTAAGTGTCTCGCAAAATTTCATGCCATATGCATAGCCATGAACTTGGCATATAAATATTTGGTAAGCTTCTATATTTTGTGGTCCTGGGTGTGAAGGATTGCCCCCGCATAGTTATTAATAATGTTCAAGGGTGTTGTTTGGGCTAACCGGCTTCTACGTGGGTTTTTTGGGCTTCGCTACGTTGTGCGGTTGCTGCAGCTTTGTGTTTCAGGAGAATTTTATTTTGGCAATCATTCATTAAAATATTACATTTAAAAATACCGACACTGGCAGCGCCTCTGCCTGCTTTCACCTTTCGATACCCAACCCAACAGAGTTTTTTAGTTGTTGCTGTTAGCGCCGCGGCTTTTTGTTGCATCGATTCAGATTGTGGGCTTTGCGGTTTTGGTATCGCTCTGCTTTATCGTCAATTGAATTTCAATTGTGATTACAGTACGCTGCTTCTACGTATACACATACACACATACATACATGTTTTATTATATTATTTGTATTTACCACACAATTAGTGTTTCCTTTCTGTTCGCGGTAGTTTTCAATTGATTCGACTGCTGTCAGCGATCCGCAACGTTGTCACATTATTACGTTCTGTAGCTTTAGCACTGCTCACCTTACAAATCAGTTGCAAGTTTCTTAATCATATTTTTGTCTTGACTTTCCGGTGCATGTACAGTTAGATAAGACAATAACAATTTTTTAGGAGTTTTGCAAGGACTTTGGTACGTATATCTTTTAGATAACACCGCTCTGAATCATCAACTTTGTTGGCGTGCCCTGCAATCGCTCTTTCGTTTCTCCTAATTTCGCTCTCACACTTTTCCTTTCTCAATTAAGTTTTCATTAGCTTTTTGCCTTTTGCTCGCTCATTTACTTGAATGCCACTGTTGAGTTTCTAAATTATCTGCTGCGGTTACACATTGAGTAATTCACTTTTTAAGCTTTTGCACATTATGAGTTCGGGAATTTTCAATTATTTTCAAACGAAAAGTTTTAATTTGTTTCAGTATACAAATGGCAGTCGTATAAAGCGCAGGAGAACAAGCGAGGAATTTTATACTTCTTGTTGTGCATGGTAGCGGTTTGTTTATTTTGTAACGGTTTGTACAATAAAACCTATTTTAATAGTTTGTTGTTGTGGCATCTTGGCAGAGAAATCTTTCTGTATGTGAATAGACGGTTGCGTGTGGCTCTTTCCGCTTTCTTTACGCGGCATTCTCTGGCGCACTGACTCTGGCAATCAAAATTTGGTTAATATCGTCCCTGTTGAGTGTTCGCCCTTGAGTCATGTTTACTTGCGATTTGCATATGAAATGTGAAAATTTTATTAGCCTAACTTGGAATTAACCCTTACTTCACCTCGAACGTAACGCAACGCCGCAGTAGCAGCACATGCATATGTGAGTGCTTGACTTTACTAACATGCATACATAACTCACACCTTCCTTGTTTACACTCTTGGTTATTTGACTTTCTTGCTAAATACTTCATTGGCATATCATCCCAAGAACACCTCCCCCCTTTCTCATCCGCATCTGCCATAAACATAACAAATTTACAACAAATTGCCTTTTTAGAAATTCAAACGAAACAACTTCTAAGGCGCGTATTAACATACATATATGTACATATAGACAGTCGTCTGGTGTCTTACACCCCTCCCCCCCTCACTTGATAATTTTGTATTCAAGCGACACTCAAAATTTTTAATTAGAAAATCCAGCTGTAATGCTCACAAGCCTGTTTGCCAAAGCTTCGGCGTTCGCCTTCTATATATGTAAGTAAGTGTGTGAGAGCGTGTGCCACATGACGCTCGGTGCACATAAGCTCGTATTTTGACAAAATTTGTTGACATTTAAAATTTATTTCGTCTCACACTGTTTGTTACCTCGGGAAAGGGATGGCCCTGAAAGCCTCCCCAGTGCTGGTGGTGTTGTCGTCAGCAGCCGCAACATAATCACGTGCCGGTTTACAAGCTTACGCGCACATTGAGCGCCAACATAGTACACACCCAGTAGAAAATTAAAGCTAACACAGGACTTTCTCTTAATTGCTTTTGTTGAGCAATCAAATTTGAAGCTCTTTAAACGTTTTTGTCATCAATATATTTTCGGGTTAGAAATAAAATCCATATAATTTTTGGGAGTGTAAATTCCTTCGAAAAATGATCCTCTATGTTACCAGTAATACCAATATTAGGAGTAAATATGCTCAAAATTCTCTTCTCTTCTCTCTCGGGGGCTCTCTAGGCCTATCATCAAATAGATCATGTACTCTTGATATGTTCTATTTGTAAACTGTGTTCAGTGGATAGCAAATACTTGTTGTCCATGCGGTTCAACATGCGGTTCAACATTTTGAAATTTGCACATGCTTTTGCAAATTGTACCCCGGATCGATTCAGTTGAGTACACATTAACTGTAATATTTCTAATTTCCTGCAAGGTCATGTGGTCTGTAGGCTTGAGAAAAATTTTGTAAATCGCGAGTTAAGCTAAATGCGGCAATTAGCATACACAACATGCTAAGCACAGCGTCGGAAGGCAATTCGTAACAATAGTTGGCAAGGGGTAGGCGGTGGCGGGTGCTGATATGGTTACAGATACTTCGGGTCGCCACTTGCCATCATTTCATTACTCGCTCTGTTAGCGTTGTTAGACATGTAATTTTGTATGTATGTTTGTTTGGACACACACACTCACATATGGGCGAGAATGTATTTTGGCGGAGGTTGTTGCGCTCAGCAGCTACATAAAATTAAACAGCAACAACAACAAATGAATTGCTATCCTTGTCACTGCTTCACTGTTTTTTTTTTATTATGTTGGCATTGTTGTTGTTGCTTTTATGTTCAAATGCGTTTAAATGTACCATGATAGCAGTGCGTGGGTGAGTTGTGCTTTCATCCAACGATGCGTGTACGTGTGTGTATTTGATTGCAGTATCGCATATTTTACATTGTGCGATGCACAAGTCGTTCGTACACACACACGCACGTACACCCATATGTTTGTTTGCTTGTTTGCAAGACTATTAGCAGAGAAATCACGTTTCATTTGCTTTGATAAAATTTTTACAGTAAATTACTTGCCCACGACTCAAAAGCGAGCACACGCGCACAAGTACTTGTTAATAAAGTAACACAGTGAGCAGCGCTTCGACTGCAAGTGACATAAAAATGTGTGTATCATGACCCTTGCCCTACACATACCTACGTATTTACATACATATATTTCAATATATTATACTGAATTGTACCTATTTACATATGTACATATATAAGGATGTCTGATGAAGTTTCACAAATAAAAAGCAAATTAATTTTGAGTTCCTTATGAACTATTTGGTTACTAGTCCGAAACTAGTTCACTTACATATTATGACTTTTTCATAATTAATGAATACTTAATTTACCCATTTTTCTTATTAGCACGATCCTAAGGTTGAGGGTTGAGGTTGCTGTGATTTTCTTTCTTGCTTGGTTATTAATCCAGCTTTGTGAAAATCTTTATTTAATTGTACTCGAATTAGTATGAACCATACAATGTACTGTCATGTTGTGAAATGTAAAAATGACCAAAGTTTCGGGTAAAATTCAACTTTTTTTAAACTCGTCGCTGTTTTGTTAATTTTTTTACCGTTGTATGGAAGATATCTTCTAGATTAACGAAATTTTTTATTTTTAAGTCAGCCGGAATTACTGCAGCAGTGGAGTATGACGGAAAATATTCAATTTGTTATTCAAAAACAACCTTTTTGTTAGAGACTTCGAAGATCTCGTATGCGAAGTTTTTTTCAACTCAATTCAAAATTTCAGTAGCCAGCTTTTTGATCGAAGACAGAAGCCCATTGATTGCCGCTCCACATGACGCACAGACGCCAGTAGTCTCTTACTGCAGTGGATTCTTAAACCGATTACATTACTGTGATCCAAAGAGTCGGCATTAATACTTTTTTACGATGGTATCCATTATTACTGTTACTCACAGCAATGTACCGAGTCTATAACGAAATAGTCGTCTAGTTTTTTGCATGGTCCATGCACGAGTATAGAAAGCAAAACTATGAATGGACCTGTTCTAGTTTATATCTGATGCTTCTACATGTATAGCAAATAAATATGTATTTAATATGCATGTAATGCTCACTAGAAGTTGTGCTAATCAGCAATCTTTCATTCTCGTATTAACTTGCTGGAAGTAAAGCCGACTTTTTAAACATACGCAAATAGAGGTCCACATCTACTCATATACAAATGTCTAAAAACCGGCTTATTAAGTGTTAACTGTCACATTTTCGTGGTTGGTTAGTTGTTGGCCGTTTGTTGTTCTGCCAACTAATTTACGGCTATTCTCAGTTTGAGTTGCCGCACTCTCATAATTACATATATGTAGTTCCTTCGTAACTCGTGCTTAGCAAATTTTTACTGTTCACTTTATTGCTTTGGACATTCTTTTGCTGGTACGTGTGTTATCAGCTGCAGTGGCTTATGGAGATTTATTTAAAATGGCATTTTTGTTGCGTAAACACTGATTTATGTTGTTTAAATACACACACAGATACAAGTATATACATACACGCAAACGAAATAGATGATGCAAATATGAAATCGTTCATTGACACTGCCCTTCTATTGGCGCATTGCTATTTTTATCGCCTAACTGGTATAAACTGACTTACATTGGCTAAATTGAATAATGAAGCATACATATCTCGTTGGGATTTCAAAAACGCCCTTTTCTGTTACAACTGGCGGTGTCTGTCTGTGTACAGTCGTGATCATTCCGATTGATAGCTTCATTTTGTAAGAAATATTAGGTGTATTCGGTTCGCCAAGAGTTGGAGAGTATCGAATTAAACGCATCACACCAACCGAGTGTTTTATTCTTAAATATGCAATGCTCCCGAGTGTTTCAGGGTACTTTGCACTGTGTGTAGAACAATGATATAAAATAAGTAAATAATATATAAAATATATGGTATATCGCAGGCTGAGGAGAAATTCGACGCTACAACTATAGACCGCATTTAGTCCAGAAAAATCACCGCAATAATTATGCAACATTTATTTTTGAATCATGATTTATGTACATAATTCTGTTTCTGTTGCCATGGTTTGTATTCCTTATTTTTTTGGAAGCTTTCTTCGTAATAAAGTTAAATAAAACTCGTTGGCCTCTTTTTCCCCATACAATTCCGTTCTCCTCACCATTTGCTTTGACTTTATTTGCAAATGAATAATATTTGCTTTCGTATTTGCATAGTACACATACTGACACACATATGTACATATGTGTACACTTTTAATCACTTCTATATAAATAATTTTATACAATACTTGAGTTAATAAGCCAAGTGATTCGTAAAGGTGTTTACGTGAACTCTGAAAATATTTGCGTTAACCTCTTGATTTATGAGAAAGAGAACAATAAAAAACTTATAAAATAAGTGGTTGATATAATTTTTGATGCATGTATGTATACATTTATACTCAGAGCACGTACATATGTATGTGTATTTTTTGCTGTGTGTCATTCAGTTTGATTTTTCAATTACTATGCCTCTCGGTATACATATGTATTTACTTATGTTTTGACCGTGTTTGGTACTTTTCTGATGGAAAAATGGGTATTTGCTGTGAAATCTATCAGAGTTGTATGTAAGCACTTTGTGCACGGATGCGTTTAATGCAAATGAGAACTGATATTTATCTATTAATGTAAATGATTTGAAAATAAATGCAAAATATACTCTAAATATAACACTTTGGTGCACTTTATCATTGCATGATTTTGTCACCCACGCGTATACATTACATTAGAGCTGTTCGACTCGATCGCGTATATGGAAAATGTTCTACGTATCATTCTGATGTTTAAAACCGGCTTCGACTTATCGATTTTCAAGGCGAAGTTTAAAAAGTCTAAATAATCGATTATATGGGAGATATGTGATATAGTTGTCCGATCTGACCGATTCAGACGAATGAGCAATAGAATTTCAAAATACACGTACGTACTAAATTTCATACGAATAACTCAAAAAGTGACGAACAAATTTTATGATCCGTACAAAACTTCGCATTAAAAATCGCTGGCTCGGTTCTAAATCTATAGTCTCCCACAAAAATGTATTCAGAATGATCAGTGTAATAATCGATCGTAAGTCGATTTTTTGTTTTTTTTCTGCTCCTCTAAATCAACCCACGCTAATGTACGTACGTATATACATACATGGAGAATTATGCCAACATGTATTATGTATAGCTTTTTGGTTTTCCTCCTCTGCCACTTTCCCCCAATAAGTGAGTGTGCTTATCACAGACTCATACACACACAGTTGCAGTGCAGCTCTATTTGATTATAGCTACAATTTGTTTTATTTCCAATTTTCAAAACTCAATTATTTTATATTTTCCAACGAATTTTAATATTGAACAGCGCCATAAATGCATGCTTATGTGTGCGCATAAATATATACATATATATATACATATAAGTGTGTATATATCCCTAGTGTGTGCAACATATATACTTTTAGAAATTGTTTCTTTCTTTGCATTTGATTTGGGGGAGCATGCATGACAACTCTACTCTGAGAATCCAAAATTTTAAAGCAAATTAATGAAAAGTTAATTGTTATTTTCTTACGGTTGTTTTATATACTATTTGCGGGAAAGCAATTTTTTTATTCTAGTATGAGTTAGATAATTGAAAATAGTAATATAAAGACAAAGTGTAACTCACAAGGTAATTCGATGCTGCAATGCATCTGCTTTTGATGCGCTTAATGAACTAGTACGATGATTCCTGATACACACATACATACATATGTACATGTGTATGCATATATGTACATACTTGTGTATATGTTGTGTGTATATACATACCTATATGGATTATAATCCGAGTACCTGCATATGTATTTTATGGTCCACCAACTTTGATTGAAGAGATTAAATAACTGACGAAATATTGATAGAAAAATCGCTAAAATCAACATTCTGGTAATTTTAGAATTGTGAAAAACGGAAAAGAGTTAATTTAAAAAACATGATATTGGTACTTAAATTACTAAAAACTTTCATAGAACTAGCTTAATTATAGTAATAAAGAGATACAAAAAATCATATATAAAAGTAAAAGTTTGATCACCAGTATTTCAAAAATTTACAAGCAAATATTAAAAAAACGCGGATTGGCATTTTTCAATTACTGCATCTTTAACAACCAAATAAAGATAATTTCTATATGCTTTTGCACAGACACAAATTTATGTAAGCATGTGTGCGTGACATTGTATTGATATTACATGACAAAGGCTGATAACGCTAATCATATGAAATGAGCGCGATTTCGCTTGAATGTCGGGTGGAGCACCCCAGAGAAAAGCCATAGGGAGTAAGTATTATATGCTGTTACTGTTGGCCACACCCACTGGACGCATAAATTTATGTATTTGAATTCGTCGCCTCATCTATTTATGTTTGTATGTATAAGACCTCGATTGTTGCTCTCTGCTTTTGATATAGTACTCACATAATATGCGCGAGTAAGTATGTATGTGTCTCAGCGCCGCTGCGACCCATTGCGTGCAACCGTGTATGCCTTTGGGCTGTTGGCAGGTTACGCTGCAACAATATCCGCTGTGGAAGTCGTCGAACAAATAACCGTTTAAATGTTTACCTAATTTTTTCACTTTGTGCAACGGTTTTGACAATTTTATTTTATTTCCATTTTATGTTTAGTCTCGCTTTCCAACCCTATTTAGTTTATTTACCAATTTTGATCTGGAGGGAATATAAGCACGCGGAAGGTAGTGTGGTCTGAAAACAGATTTTCTGTGACTAAAATCAATATTTGCTTAACTATATTGAATGCAGTGAGATTAAGCATGTGAAAGCTATATGGTCAATGCTACGATTTCATTCTGTGCAGTTTAAAGTGTGTTTGCAAATGACTTTTTTTGATTACCAGTGATCTATGTACCTATGTGTATCCTCCCTTAGCTTTAAACAAACCAATTTCAGATTTCTTGAAAAAAAAATATACCAATTGCTGTGTTACTTTGGTTTCATGTGATTAATGGTTGCCAGACTAATAACTTTTTTCCGCATTTCCCTTACCTTTTTCCCAATTCGGCTTTATATTTGCAAATGCTAATGGTTTGCATTGTAAAAACGACGAAAAAATAGAAACAAACCAGTAAGGAAATCAAATAAAAACAGCAGTACAATTCCAAGAAAACACTGAAAAATAATAAATGGAAGCGTGTGAAAACAAATTAAACTACGGAGATGTCAGAAAACTTGAAATTTAGCATGCACAAATCTTCAGCTAACAGAAAAATTTACACACGCTCACACATACTTATGTATGTATGTATGGATATATTCTCGCAAACTTCTTGTACACATTTCAAGGCGTTGTTGAGTTCATTTGCATTTTAATTTGATTTCGATTGCCCGACAAGCGATTTACAACATGCGTGCTGGTGTGTGTGTGTTAGTATATGCAAATCTTTGGAGCGTGCTCATAAAATCTAAATTTACACGCCCAAAAGGTTGCCCGCCTCAAGCAATGTAGGAGCATTTTGCTTGTGTGTGTTGTTTTTGTACTTCCCCTTTATATTTCATGCAATTGTTGGTGAATCATAGAAATCCCCTCCCTCAATAATAATTAGCGGTAATTGGTTTAAGGTTTGCTTAGGCGGCATTTAAATTTTTCGTTCAAATACTCTAATAATACAAGTAGGTTTGTTTCTGTTGTAACCGTGGGGCAAAATAATGCTCAACTCAGGTACTATATTCTAGCTGAGGTTACATAGGAAGCATGCTCTAATCTGTTTTTGTTGCTGTTTTCTGACTTCCATTGCTTGAGAATTCCGTAGGATTTATTTTTTGCACGTAGCAACTCTCGCTCACATTTCCATTGATATTTTTTGTCAGTCTGCTGATCCCTATAGTTTCACATTTGATGGGGTTCAAGGGCTGTGTAGATCTCGATCTAGATTTGCCCAGAATGTTTCCATTTTTTAAAGACTTCTGACGCTGATTATTCTGTTTATTCATCATTCAGTTTTTCATGTATTAGCTGTCTTCGACTCGTTAAACCTTGGAGACTGACAAAACGATCAAACGAACGAAACTGCTAAAACACAATACGCCGCCAAAGTCACATAGAATAGAATGTACATTTCGAGCGCTAATCACTTAGGCTACAAAACGTGATCTCAAAATTA
This sequence comes from Bactrocera latifrons, assembly GCF_001853355.1. Classification (NCBI taxonomy): domain Eukaryota; kingdom Metazoa; phylum Arthropoda; class Insecta; order Diptera; family Tephritidae; genus Bactrocera; species Bactrocera latifrons. The sequence goes on along the minus strand of NW_017537212.1, from coordinate 1,288,723 downwards.
TGGCTTTAAGTATATACTTATGTATCATAATATCTTCCTTGGGAGAAGACGCTACTCCTCTTCCCTCTTATTTGGTATTTCGATTTCACTTCTCCGGTGCTCTCTATTTCCCTAATAAACCGTGGGTATAAATATTTGCCAAATCATTTACAACTTTTAAACTTCAGAATATCCCACTATTTTATTGTAATCAAAGCAGGTTAACCAAATAACACTCGACGTCAGATAATAAAAGCCAGTAAATGAGCTGAGTGTATTGAATTGGGTTGAGTGGCTCGTTGAGTCACTGCATTTGAGAGCACGGGCGGTGACAGTTATTAGTGTTTGTCGGACAAATTATAGAAACTAATTAAAGAGTAATATAATGGATTAAAAATAACAAATAATTAAAAAATAAATAAATAAAGGGAAAATTAAATTAAATATTAACATATTTAAGTAGAAATGAAGAGCGGCAGTAAAAAAGCTCTATGCAAATTCGATAAGCACACGCAACCAACAAAGAGAAAACAACAGCAACAAGTAATAATAAAAATAACACAAAATGTGAACGCTTAGAACCGGTGGCACCGTTGTTGGCGGTTGGGAGGACTGAGTGCGCGCGGTGCAGAAGCGCAGAGTCACAGAGTCGTCGAACCGGTTCAGCGAGTAAAAAAAACATATCGCTTCGTAAATGCGCTCTCGACAATAAACAAAACAATTTCTGCGCACAAATGAAATGTTAATTAATATTGCTAAAATAAAACATATATAGAGTCCAATGTATTAAGCTTGCGCGCAACAACAATAGCATTGTATTATTAAAATAAGTCGGTTGCATTTAATGAAAGCTTCTGTTATACTTTGTACTGCTCAATGGATTTGCTCGACTTCCTTTAGTCGCTTTTTTTATGACACTCGAAAGCTTTTTCTTTGTTTCGTTTTTTTTTTCCTTTTTTAATTTGCGTAAAACAATGGCAATGCAAAAATGTAAGTGTGTCTATCTATTTTCGTAGTTAAAAAAATGCGAAAGTTTTTAAAAATCTCTGCGAGAGATGTACGTTTGCAGATAAGCGGAGGTCGTCGAACCCCTCCATATGTAAAGATGAATGGAACGGTGGCTATGTTTGATAAAATTTTGACAGCTTATAACATAAAATTTAAAAATTTCATAACGGTTATTTTATATGGGCTTACAAGTACTTAAACCATCGCTATGCTGATATCAGGGCATTCCATTCATGAATTCATGTTGCCTGGACGCTTCTCAGTTAGATATTGCAGAGAATATTTGATTAAAGATATGCCATCAATACCTTCCTTTTTAGGTGTGAATGAATTCCTTTCCGGAAAGGAAAGATAACTTCAAGTTACCTCATAAGGCTTGTGGTAATTTAACAGTATTTTATTCCAGATATCAAAAGGCAAATAAGGTGTTTTCCAGTATTACCATAATATTATTACATAATTGTACCAATGTTCAACGTATTGTGCATGTGGAAAGTTGTAGCGTAAGACCCCGCATCTTCACTAAATCCAATTCAAACAACTCTCGTGTGGAGTCATTGCCATTTTAACCTGTCAATTGTTAAACTTCATGGCAGTATTTGCACTTTCTAAAAAAATTCAACAACAACAAAAACCGTTTGAAATTTCTGACTAACTCTTTGCATTACGGTATAGGAGTTTATCCTTCATCGCTTCCCAATTTGCATATTAAAGTTAATTCTCACACACAATTAAGATTTTGAGTTCTTTCCACTCCACAAATGTTAAATTCGTGATGAAGCACTTTGAAAAGTTCTTTGTCTACATTCATACATACTTACATACATATTCATATCTTAAGCAGCAAATAAACTTTAGCGCATCATAGCTAAAAATGTAAGAAATAACAATAAAAACAAACAAATACATTTGCAACATCAGTTATACCAACAGAATTTAGCTGAGCGTGCCGTTAGCTGTTAAGTAACTTTATGTAAATACATTAAAAAAGAAAGAAAAGCGGAAAAATTTAGGCCAACACTATTAGCAGCAGATAAAACTGCCAACAAAGCACAAAAAGCAGAGGAAGCACAAGAGACAGCAAAATCCATCCATGTCACCTCACAATATTCGGAGTTTTACCTGACGTGTCGCCACTACAACAACAGCAGGGAACACATACAAACACAGGTGTGGGCTTATCAGAACTTTTTATGTAAACAATGTTGCCTCTCGGCGCTATTTACATCAGGTGATAATGAGGCTTACGCGTTCCTAGAAGACTCAACAGAACTTGGTGATGCTGCCGAAGATACCTGAGTCAACATTTGTTGCTAGCGACACATACTCATACATACATACATATGTACGTTCAGGCAAATAAAAATGTTGATAACGATTAGTAGGCACAATGAAAATGCGATAATGATAATAATAAAGAGGAAGAAGAAGTGACATTTATGGTAAGTTGGCTTTTGCGTAAGCTTACGTGCCTTACAATGGTGTTCGAATTTGTCCTTCTTCTTACTTCCTCGCACTGGTGCACTCAAGAAAATTTTTCGAATTTTGCTAAAGTCATACTAGAACAATGTGTAATTGTAAATACTGGAATTTTGAAGAGCTGGAAAGTACAAGGATCTTGCTAAATCAAGCAGAGAGAAGGGTATTGCTTTCGTTTGAAGCAAATTCTTTCCTGCTTTTGCTCTCTTTGCTGTGTCGCACATCATTGTGCTATATGCTTAAATCCAGGTCTCAAGCATTTTCCGCTTTTTAACATAAAACCATTTTCGAGTTTTTTTTATCTCAGTGTGTTACAAGAAAATTATCACTTGCGGCCTGATTACGCGTAACTCAAGCGGCAACCACCAAAAGTGCTATATTCATAAAATTAAAAGGGAAGAATGCGGTGTACGTAAAAGTTTAAAGAGTTCAAACATATTTCTAAACAATATCATTTAGCATGCCAAGAGCGCTTACTCACGCTTTGTTCGTGAGCCATTTCGGCTTATTTAAAGAATTATTGCTGACAGCTGATTCACATATTAACACTAACATTAGTACTGAGCGCATTATGCAAACAAAAAGTATTACTTGCTCTTTTCTTTGTTTCTTTCATTGGCTTTGATTTTCCATTGAGTCAGAGGCGCAACTGATGGATCGAGTGATTTGATTTTAATCACCTGACTGATGTTGTTTTTTGATAAATGTGTAAAAATAATGGAAAATTGATTTTAAAAAGCTTGTGGCTCAAAAAAGTCTTGCGGTATTTTGGCTAGTTGGCGCTGAGAGCGCGTAGTCCTAGTTTTATTCGTCGCATCGGGTCATGCTTTACCTTTTTGGAAAGCTCATTTCACGCGCTAACACGTGCTTGATTGATTGTCGTTTCTTTTAAGTCGTTCGTGAGTTATAGCGTCGCAAATATGGAGCAAAATAAAAAGAAAATACGGCATGTTTTACAGTACTACTACGATAAAGGCAAAAATGCATCTCAAGTCGCCAATAAAATTTGTGCAGTTTATGGACCCAATACAGTTTCCATTTCCACCGCACAACGATGGTTTCAACG